>NC_066607.1:2707500-2892500 GCF_905475345.1 Vespula vulgaris
CTATATAGATTTTTTGACGAGACATCGATCAGATATATCTATTTAAAAAAAGTTGATTCGTTATTATACTTAATTACACTGTTACAGAGTAATAGAATGTAGTGAATTAACTATTAAAAATGGTGGCTGTGATCCTTTTGCGACTGTTACGGTCATCTACAGTAATGGTAAACAAATATCAAAGCGCACAAAAGTTAAGAAAAAAACAGTATCTCCTTATTTTAACGAGACGTTTGTTTTTGAGGTATGTATATTTTTTATATAAATATCTCGAGCGATATTTATACATTATTCATTTCAATAAATAAATGAGTATTTTTTTTTTATATCTTTTTATATATACACGTATATATCTTCTATTTTCACAGCCAGAACTAATGGAATATAAAGACAAAGATGTATCTCATTATTCTATTGATGGAGGAGAAGTTGGTGAAGTTGTAGTTGGCTTATGGCATGCGTCTCCTGGTATGGGAGAACAACCTGCTTTTCTAGGAGAAGTTCGTGTTACATTAAGAGGACTTCAGAAGCAACCAACTAGTACAACAACTGCGTGGTACATTTTGTTATATCTATACTCTTCTATTTAATTTGTGACATCACATTAAATATTTAAAATGAAATGGTGTAAGGAGCAGTCTTTTTTCTTCTGCTTTTGGCAGATTTATTATCTTTATTATCTTATATTACGTTCTTTTTAATTTGAATTTTTCTTTCTTAGGTATTTTCTTCAACCAAGAGCAGCAAAACATAGACCAAATAAAATTTCGAGTAATTCAACACCACCTGGTACCCTTCCAGGCTTAGGGTCTTTGCGTTTAAAAATTCATTATACAGCTGATCACGTTTTCCCTTCTGGGATGTATGAGAGATTGAGAACTTTATTATTACAAAGTGTTAACGTTCAACCAATAACATCATCTGCTGTGTATATTTTGGGTGAAATCGTGGCTTCCAAAATGGAAGCTGCACAACCACTGGTTAGAGTATTAGTACATCACGGACAATTAGTTTCTGTGATGCGAGCACTTGCAAGTCACGAAATTTCTAAACTAACGTAAGTTTCCCTTTCAAATATGTATGTCGCGTATCAAATTATGCAATGCAGAAATTATCATTTCATTTTACAGTGATCCAACAACTATTTTTCGCGGTAATACATTAGTCAGTAAAATGATGGATGAAGGCATGAGATTAGCAGGTCTTCATTATTTACATAGTACATTAAGACCAGCAATGGAACAGGTCTTTTTAGAAAGGAAACCTTGCGAAATAGATCCTACAAGGGTAAAGGATGCAAATACGATACAAACAAATTTAGCAAATCTAAAGGTAAGAGGAGTTTAATATATAAATTATTTGATTGAAATAAAACCCGATATTTTATACTTAAGTAATGAATTTTAATTCTTTTTTTCTTTTTTCTTTTTTCACAGGAATATGTAGAAAGAGTATTCACAGCTATAACAACATCTGGAGTAAGATGTCCGCCATTAATGTGTGAAATGTTCTGGTGTTTACGAGAACTCGCTGCAACTCATTTTCCAAAGAATAAAGAAGTACGTTACTCCGTGATAAGCGGTTTTATTTTCCTCAGATTTTTCGCACCTGCAATATTGGGACCAAGATTATTTGACATCACTACCGAACAAATTGTAAGTAACTAACCACTGTATGCTTCAAATTTAAAATAAAAAATTTCAATCTATATGGATTCTTATCTCTAGACTTATGAATTTGTATTACAGGATTCTCAAACAAACAGAACGTTAACACTAATATCTAAAACAATTCAAAGTCTGGGTAATTTAGTGAGTTGTAGAGGAGGAGCTGGTAGCGTTTGTAAAGAGGAATATATGGAATGTGTATATAGGTATGTAATTAAGGATACATATATGTTAAAGAAATGCATAATAATCTTTAGAGAATGAATCATATTTTCCTGTATAATTCCTAGTTTATTTTTCCAGAGAATTTTATACAGAAAGACATATCCAAGCTGTTAAACAATTTTTGGAACTTATATCGACTAGTAGCAGTAGCGGTGCTACGAAACAACGACCTACGATGTTGCAAGAACAGCCAGTGGTGTTAAAAGAAGGGTAAGTTAAACGTGTACTCATTAAAATTGATCTTTCGTAGTAACAAAAAAGTTTTACAAGATTATATTTTATATAATTGAAGTTACCTTTATGTTTCTAATAGAATATATTTCCTTTTTGTGCATACTATCGATTGTACTAAGAGGTTTGTATTGTAAAAAAGAAAAACAAAAAAAAGAGAGAACTATTATCTATAACGAGTTTTGTAATTGGCGAGTCATATAGTTATTACGTTTTTTCTTCTTACAGAATAATGATCAAAAGGGCTCAAGGTAGAAAAAGATTTGGAAGGAAAAATTTTAAACAAAGGTACTTCAGATTAACTACACAAGATTTAACTTACTCGAAAACAAAAGGTAAGGGAAAATGTCGACATCATTAAATATTATCAATAAAAAGTTATTAAGTACTTGAATCAGTTTTTATATTTATTTTATAGGTAAAGAACCTTTATGTAAAATTCCATTGGAGGAAATACTCGCGGTTGAAAGGTTACATGAAGATTCTTTCAAGATGAAAAATATGTTTCAAATAGTACAACCACAAAGAGCATTGTATGTCCAAGCTGGTAATTGTGTGGAAGAAAAAGAATGGATCGACATACTTACAAAGATATGTCATACGAATAGTAATCGATTAGAAAAATATCATCCTAGCGCGTATATCAATGGTCATTGGCTTTGGTAAGTAAGATATGTAAAAAATATATTTTTATATATGACTCATGGTATTTATTATTTTTATATGGTATTTCGTAGTTGTCGTGCAGCATCCGAAGTAGCTCCAGGATGCAGCGAGGTGTCTCCAGGTATAGAAGCTGGTTTACGCATGGTTCTAGATCCCGATCGAGATTTACAAAGGATACATTCTTTGATTTTCACCAATATGCCTCGCCTTGAAACATTAATGAGTGCATGTGAGTGTCAGGCAGTGTATGGGGCAAGTGATATGTGTGTGATACCAGGTGGTGGGTCTCTTATTGAAGACGTCCCATCTTGTTTTAAAACTTTAACTGCGTTGAGAGAAGCTGCATATGCTTTGCAGCACGAACATAGAGCTTACTTTAGAAGACTAGCACGTGATACCAAGTATGGAAGCAAGTAAGTAAAAGTTGTATATTTTTTTTTTCTTTATATATATATATATATATTATTAACGAATGCCGTAGGAAATTAGAATATTATTAATATTTGTTTCTAAAACTTTTTATAATGAAAATTATTTGTTTCGTTTTAGACAAGCACCTATCGGTGACGACAATTACCTCCATTTAGCTGCCAGAGCTGGTTTTGATAGTCAGCTAACAAAACGTGCTTATGAAACAGATAGCTTAAATCAGCGTTGTACAGATGCAGACCATTGTTATGATATTGGATTTTCTAGACGAATAGAAGATCGAAGATACGACGATACACTCAGGAAATGTCTAGATTCTGACTCCATCAATCGTAGGTATGAGAATGAAAGTAATTTGTTAAGACGCTATGACAGTAGTACTGATACTATTAAAAGTATACAAAATGATCTCAAAAAATTTGATCATAGTTTAAACAATACGTTAAGATCTGAAAAATCTGAAAGAAATGGAAATGAAAATGTGGAAAATCGCAAAAGACTTGATAGCTCCACTTTGTTGGCAACAGATGGAATTAATCTATCTGGTACACTGTCAAGAAAGTTAAATAATTATGATAATACTAGAAAACTGGATGAATGTACATTGACAAGAAGAATAAGAGATGACATAAATGACATATCCTGTACTGCTATGAGTGAACGTGGCAATCATTAATTTATCTGTAATATAAAGAATACACGCTCTACGTTCCTAGGACACATTTTAGAGGAAACTTTGTCCGTGCATTCGCATTAGTTATATTTCAAGAAGAGATGGCACTCAAATTCAATTCTGACTATACAAGGCTATATATATTTTTTTACTACTCGTACAGATATATATATGTATGTACATATATATGTATTAATATGTAATACTGCTTTTGCTTACATATTGTTGACTCTTGTGCAATAGGGTCATCTCTTTTTTTTTATTTGTACACGCGATTTCGATATTTTTTGAATTATGTAAGTTCTGATTGTCTTATGCGCACAAAACCTTTGAAGCTATAAGATCAAAAGACTTCAAGAAGCCATTTTTATGCACTTGGTTTCTTATAATGCTGTGGAAAACTAAACATCTCGTCACACGACAAAAATTTCTATTATTTATTTATTTATTTTCACGTCATTTTAAAAAAGCTGGTAATGTATGTGCATTAAATATGATGCAATAACACAATGTGTTATCGGTTGCATAAGCTATAATCTCATAGACTGGGGATATTTAATCATCACCAGTTTTAACTGATAAATATGTAGGGAACATAATAGCTATTTTTAATTATGGAAATATTACTTTAGATAAATATATTTAATATCATTGTTTTTCATTCATAATTCCGTCAATTTATAACTGAGATATATCTCTAAAAAGAATAATTGAAATATTAAATATTTGTCATACAGTTTAGTAAATACATATAAATACATATGAGACATGCCAAAACTATGGTATGTCTGTATTGTAATAGATGTCAATTCAATTTCATGAAGTAATTAAATTAAATAAATTTGAACTATATACAAAAAGTTGAACAAAATTAAAGCTTGTTATTCCAAAGAGGCCTGAGTGCTAAACAGTTCTAAATTAAATGTTTGCAATCACTATTAGCAGCATTATGAAATGTTGTTATGTGCTTGATATGTAAAATTATTTCTACCATATCATATCATTATTTTTATTATTATTATTAATGTTATTATTATTATTATTATAATGATAATAATGATTTATTATTATTACTATTACTACTACTACTACTACTACTACTACTACTACTACTACTACTACTACTATTATCATTATTATTATTATTATTATTATTATTATTATTATTATTATTATTATTATTATTATTATTATTATTATTATCGTTATCATTATCATAACTATCAAAACATATTGGTAGTAAAGTTCAAAAACTATGATCGCATACAAGCATTGAAAACGAATGACAAATCGATGCCTTTGTTTTTTGTTGTTTTTCTTTATAAATCATTTTGACACTTCAACACTCATATATTATTTTCAAATCTAAAATAATTTTCTATTGCATTTATTTAAAAGATATTAATGATAATCATGTTAATCTTATAAGCTGATGCTTGTCAATTAAATACAAACAATCCTGTTTTTTTAGATTAAACGAAGGATTATAATTTGTGAATAAATCATTCTAATAATCTAACAATTCCATATAATTCAGGAAAATGGATATGTAAAGATAAGACACTTAGAAGTTTTCTGTATATTTTTTAATAACAAATTCAAATTTTCTCATTAGGTTTAAAGCTTGGAAGAGATCAAGAAAAACAAATATTTAAGAGCACGTCTGATCTGCAATTTACGAGAAAAAATGTGTCTATATTGTATAAAAAAAAGATCTTACAATTTTACAAATGAGACTGTTATCTTTTTTCATCACAATAATATTCTGGCTTTATATATATATATATACACACATAAAATGTTTTAATATTTGATTATATATATATCATAATAGAAATTATTATTCAATATATATATATATATATATATATGTATATGTATATGTATATATATCCTGTGATAGTTTATATAACCAGCATTCATTATGATGTATAGATATTCTAATCAAATGTATTATTCATATTATTTTTTAACTAAATAACTGTTAAGACAATTGGCATTTACTAAGAATCAATTTTATTTTGTGAAACTAATCTTGTGTGTGCATGTTGTGTTTGCACAAACAGAGTAGAAACTAACTTATGTCATTCTTCATTCAGTTAATTTTTTGTTTGTAATTTACGTGGAAAAATATATTCTTCGATAAATTTAGGACACGTTTAATATCAGAAATACGATGTTTTTGAATATATTTAGAATAATATTAATACTATTAAGATTGCCACACATGGTATATATGCAATGAAAAATTATAAAATATATAAAATTTGTCAATTAGCAGCAGATATAGATTTTTCAAGATATGACTTGTGAAACTAAAATAATAGAGAAGTTTTTTCTCTTAATTGGCGATGTATATTTATCTATTTAAATTATTGAATCTAATATTACATTGATCTGGGAAATCATGTGCATTTTGGATTTTTTAAAAAATGCATAGAAAATTTGCAAATAGATATACTAGTATGTGATTTCAATGCTTTTGCTGGTCATTTCATTGGTATTCGCATAAAGCACTTTTCTTTGATCGATTTTTTATCGCGTCAAAATTTACTTTGGATAATCATTGTATACTTTGAAAATCACATCTGCATTAAACAAAATTGTGTACTTTTCCTTTGCAATCATAAGTTATATTATTATGAATATATAAAAAAAATCCCTCCAAAATCTGATAGACAAGAATAGAAGGAATTAAAAATAAAGTCATAAATAAAAAGGGGCAGTTGTTAAAAGAATGTATAGTAATTGTTATGGCCTATTAATTATTGCAGATATTATGTAGTTTAAAAATTCTAGCTTATTTTTATGATGTACAGTGTACAGAACTCTTTATTTCCATGTTTTAGAGAATGTGACTTTATTAAAATTCGTTTATCGTCTAGATTTATGATCTAAGATAATGTTAGTGAGTATTTATAGATTAATCAAAGTGTTTATATATATATATATATATATATATATATATATATATATATATATTGGACAAAAATGTTATTTAATTATTTCAACTACAATTTATATTCAATGTAGTTTGAGAAAACTTGACATATCCATACAAGGCCTTCAAGTGCATAGGTTTATAATAGAATTTGGCTTATTGTCCAATAAAGATAATCGACATTAACAATGTATAAATAAATAAGTAAATTATAATAGAGGAATTAGATAAGTATCACGTAAAGTTTGCTGCAAAATAATAAGTTCATACAGAGGATTGAATCTTCCTCTCTTTATACTTTCATGAACTGTGAACTGCAAGAATCCTCTGAATAAAAAGTGATCAAATGAATAGTTATTTTAAAATGAATAATTCAAAATCTCTCTGTGTATTTTTGAAAATAATATAAGTTTTCATTATATAATAGCCAATTGTAATTTTTACGAGTTCTTGTATCCTACATATAAGAAATTTTTTTAACGATTTGATTTTATATATATATGTATATTTTTTTTTGCAACAATATTACGACAACGATTATCTTGTATTGCATTTTGAATAACAAAAATTAATTTAAATTTATTGTTAATCCATACTAATGAACTATGAGAAAATTTGTTAAATACATAAATACATTTTTTAAAAATTTTTGTAAATGGCAAAGAAAATATATTTATTCATAAAGATTTTCTTTGCCATATGAAAAAAGTAACGTTGCACAATGATCAATTGATAAACGATAATAATGGGATTTATTAAGAGGATATTATGTGACTGCATTGAATATATATGTTATGTATATACGTATATATGTATAGACGTGTAGATATATCTATATATGTGTATATGTATATGCATACATACATATATTGTATATTATATATTTTCGAGTTTTCGATGCAGATAAACATGGTAATTCTACTTATCAGCGGTATTATTTATATTAATTTTATTGTATTAGTAATTTAATAACACTTTTGTATACTCTTTCGTTGTGTTCACCAAGTAACTATTGTTATCTTGCAGAAGTTCTTAGCATAGACTGTGCCTTACATTTCTCGAGGACCGAAAAATACGTTTCTTAAATCTACAGAGGATTATATTTCACAAATTATTTATTGAAATCGAGGATTGTGGGTGTGCTCTGTAATATACACCTTCTGTGTATTTTAAATATTGTACATATGTTTACTGCAATAAAAAATATGTCCTCTGTGAAATTATTATTTTCATTTCTTTCCTTTTTTTATCTCGTACATATTTCCTCTACAAGAGAACTAATCTTTCTATTATTGACTAATCAATATGAATCATGACACATTATATAGTAACAATGAAATAACAACAAGTAATTATTGCGTGTATAATCGAAAAAAATGAAAACCGCGCGAAAATTCAACCGTTCAAAATTCGCTCCAAAATCGATATTGACGTAGCCATTCGATATAGTGACATCGATTCAATTCGTTAGGAATAGTGGATTTCTTATTTTGGCAGAACTGCACTACTGGTGAATATGTTCTCCTAAATCGAATATAAGTGAAGTGGTGTCGCGAGTGTTCGACATTCAAATAATTTTAAATTTCGATCATTTATTATAACGGAACGTGAAAGGGCTTCAAATAAAAGAATGTCGGGTGACGTACAACCAAGAAAACGAAAGGATAGGAGACGCAAAAAAGGTAAAATATTATGTTCGAATTAGATTTGTTAGACTTTCGTAACTTCGGGTACTTATGATGATAGATTATTTTTAGCACAACGCGCTAGCTTTTTTATTTTTGTCTTGGAAAATGCGCGTTTGCTGTTTAACGCGCGCCTTTGTTTTTTTTTTTTTTTCGAAGAATACAATCGATCGAAAAGTATTTTTTATTGAAAACCATACTTCCTTTTTTCTTTTGACGCATTTGATTAAAGGATCGATAAAATAATATGGCCAGTGATTAATACTTCATCCAAATTTTCTAACTAACGACATTAGCACATGATCTATAAACGTATAAGAAAAAGATTATTAATTTTTTTATAAATATTTTTCTTCTGTTCATTTTTTTTTCTAAATGCTTCCTTTTCATTTAGCTTTTGTAAATTTTGATCTATATTCATCTGCCTTGACGTCTTATTTTATATTATATTATAAACGATCAAATTTTACGATATATTTCGATATTTGCGATTCTTACGAATAAATTATCAAAATATTACTAATTATACGGAACATTTTGATTATTATGACGTAGACACGATTTGAATATATTTGTGTGTTTGTGTATATAACAAAATAATTTATTTTTTATAATAAAATGCTATTCAATGAAAAGTGCACTCCAATTTTTCATTATTTCACTACATTTCACAGATTAAACAAATAAAAAAATATGTCTATTGAATTCACACACACGCACACACACATATATATATACACACACACACATATTCTCTCTCTCTCACACACACACACACACACATATACACATATATATACATATTTTTAGTATGAGCGTATAAAAGTTATATAATATAAAATGTTACAAATATATCTGCAAGATCAAATTAATAAAATTACGTGATTACATTGTATTATAAATATAGTAAATTGAATAATTTTGAATATTGTTTATATCGCGTAATAAACGAGTGAATTGTTCTTTCTTCATATATTCCTTTTTCGTATTAGGTACGAATTTCGAATCTTTTATTTGACGAGAGTATTGTGAAGTTTAACGCAAAATCTGTATTTATATGAAATTTACATAAATCCAGGCAGGTTTGGCAATGTCACCTAAGTTAGAAAATGTTGGTTTTAGATACCCTGCCAGCTTGGCTTTTGGCTTTCAAAAATAGATTAACCTGTATTATCCAATCCAAAAGCATTTCTCGTTAAATTATTTATCATTTTCAAGTTTTTTTTTTTTTTTTCATTTTTTCTCCTTAACGAATAATAAATATTTATATAAAAAATATATTTTTCGTCATTGATATTCAGTCAACTCGATATATATGTAACTAATATAATAACAAAATATTTAAAAAGAAGAAAAAAAATATATATGTATGTATAAATCATGTACATACATTTAATTACATTAAATATATTAATAAAATATATTAAAAAATATATATATATATATATACACAAATAAAAGACGTGTATATATAATTTACACATTTACATATTTAAAAATGTAAAGATCCTCTCATAATATACATTAATGGGATCATTTCTTTTATTATTTATTTATATAGAAGAAGAAGAGTCTGGTACACCTCCACCAACGTTGACAAGTCCAACCGAAAGTGTAGCAGATAATGTTTCTTTACACATTTACAAGGAAAATAGTACGGGTGGTCATTGGTGTGCACGGATTATATTTTTCATATTATTGGCTGTACTCGTCGCTTTAACTGGCATAATTATTTTTGAGCATAGGGGAGCTACGGATGGTAAGTTATATATATATATATATATGTATGTACGTATGTATGTATGTATGTGTGTATGTATATATCCAACAGAATAATAAATTATAACATGGTTAAATAATTTTTACATTAATCGTATAAAAAAAAAAAAAACTGATTGATTGACATGTCTAATAAAATTTAATAACATTTTAGTGGATACGCCAATAACAGAATCACGATGGGCTAATATATTTGATGGATGGGTAGATGATACTCTTCCAAGTCATGGAGATGAATCTTATGATGAAAAAGAAGTAAAAGGTAGTCACGAAGAAGAAGAAGAAGAAGAGGAAGAAGGGAAGGAAGGAGAAGAAGAGGAAGAGGAAGAAGAGGAAGAGGAGGAGGAGGAGGAAGAAGAAGAAGAAGAAGAAGAAGAAACGGAAGAAGAGGAAGAAGAAGAAGAAACGGAAGGAGAGGGAGAAGAAGAAGAAGAAGAAGAAACAGCTGATGTAACGACAAAATCAGCTGAAGACAAAATAGAAGAAAAAGAAGAAGAAGAAAAAGGAGGAGCGGAAGAAGAAGAAGAAAATGAAGGGGAGGAAGGAGTAGAAAATGAAGATGAAAACGAAGATAAAGACGAAGGTTTAGGTAGCGAAGAAGAGTATGAAGAAATAGATGAACATGACAGTAAAGAAGATGAGGAACGAGAAGAAGAAGAAGAAGAAGATGATGATGATGATGATGATGATGATGATGATGATGATGGTGGTGTTAAAGGAACGACGACTTCAAAGGAAGAAGCAGATGAAGGTAATATTATCATTTAAAATTCTACATTGAAATATATCTAAAAGGAAATAATAAATAAGTCGTCTAAATATATTGAAGATGAGGGTATAGATCCTGGAGAATCTGATATAGAAGATGACGACGATTTAAATCGGCAAAACTTAAATGACATCGATGTGTTAGAAGAAGTGGACAATAAAAGTGATGAAGACGATGATGAGGTTGAGAGAAATATTTTAAAAAAGGGTGACGCGAATGATTATTACGTTGCTGATGCTTCTGAGGAACAAGAGGACGAGGTGTTCGAAGAATTTGTAAAGATACCAGGTGTCTTAGAAATGGATGATTACAGTGCTGAGCCTTTGGAAGAGGTATATACATACATATATATTTTTATATAGATCTATATATATCTATATACACATGCAATGCATTCCTTTTTTTTCTTCTTCTTTTTCTTCTTTTGATTGTTGTAGTTTACTTTGCATGCATCTATATGTCTTGCCTGTCGTTATGAAAAAGATATGTTGGTATATATATATATTTTTTTTTCTTTTTTATCTCGCGCACACACACACACGCACGCACGTATACATAAATACTGACATACATACGTATAACAATGTAAAAAAATATACGAAAAAGATGAGGAACATTTGAACATGGGACACGTGCGTTTCTAACGAAATATTTATAATGTTCTCGTTGTTATATTTCACATTATTAAAAGATTGAAGTCCTCAGTATCGAATATCTTAACGCTACTAGGTAGAGGATGGAGAACCTGAAGAAGATGTGAATGATATAGACATTGAGCCAGATGTGGAAGAAATAGAAGAAGAATCAACGAGTGGTAAGTTTCTTCCAGTTTGGCTATTGAATTGTTTGGAGAATAAATTATTTAAATAGTAAAGGCCATATATCAGGAATCCTCCATGCTCTTATTTTAAAATTGTAAAAAAATATTCAATAGTATAAAGTTCAATTTATAAGAAAAAAAAAAAAAAGATAGAAAGGAGAAAGAAAGAAAGAAAGAAAAAAAAAGAAATAAAACGGAAGATCTAAATGTCGTCTTCGTTTACGTCCATCAAAGTATGTGTCGACGAAAGACGAAAAAGTCAGAAATACAATGTAATGGTTACAGTGGCAGTGAAGTTCGGAGTTGGTGTTGCACTTATCGTTGCTGCACATTTTGTTCTCGTTAGGCGATGGAACAACGGTAAATTTAGTTATATTTTCCGTCATCTTGTTATCGTTATAGCTATAATAATGGAATGTGAGCCATAGGATAAAAAATGTAAATATCGACGTTTTTGTTTCATATCAAATGTCGTAGATCTTTGATCAATACATCTTTGCATAATCAAGTATTAATCGCGTGTACGAAATGAAGTATGAATGGAATATATCTATTGTTATGTCTAACATTCTATTATTTCATCAAAGATCATCGTTTTGATCGTTATGTATGTATGAAGGTGTCAATAGTTTATTATGAACTATGTTAACACATGAATGTTTTTACTAATCCGTATATTACATATAAAATTCTAATAATTCATATTTTTTCGTTTTAGTCGTACGATAATCGCAGGCGTATTATTTTTTAGTTTGTTATTTTTTTTTTAAACTTTCATTCCTAAGCATGTAATATCTATGATTGTAATTGGACTAACTATTTGATTTTTAATAATATGTAGGACGAGATAATATTTCTTTTATAAATTACAGATTACAAAAATATGATATTGTTTAGGTAAGTAAATGTAATGTTTTGTTATATTAATATTTTTCTTATAAGAAAGATTTATGAATCTAAAAAAAGAAAATGTATATATATATACATATATACATAAAATTATATAAAAATTATTTAATATAAAATTAAATATATTTTCAGCTGATACCGAGCTAAATCAACTTTCGCATAACGACGAAGTGATTAATCTAAATAGGCGAAATACAATAATATCTCCAGCATCAGTGAAGGAAGCACAAAAATTGCAAACTGAGGATGAAAATCGAACGCTAACTACAAAGAAAAAACAGACTTACGAAACTTTACGATCACAATATGAAAAATTAGAAACTGAAAATAATATACCCCAAAATGTTCTTATAGAAAAAACTTTGAGCCCGTCAGAAGAAGCTTGGTCGACGCGTAAAACGCAAGGTAATATATATATATATATACATATATATATTAGCATATAATATAAGATCAATTACATTATGACATAACAAACGTATATAAACAATTTTTTTAATTATAATGACATTTTTGGAGTTTAGGGGTTGAAAAGATTCATGAAAAGCAATCGAAAATAATGTCATCTGAAGAAGAAACGGAAGATGTGGAAGATGAATTGGAGACATCAGATGGAGAACGTATTTCCGGAACGGAAGAATACGATGAAGATGAAGATGAAGGAGAAGATGAGGTAGAAGACGAAGAGGATGCTGAGGAAGAAATAGAAGACGTTGATGATTCAGAATTAGTTGCTAGATTAGAGGCTAGATATGGTAAATTAGCAACTCCGCAAGATAGCGAGCTCGAGGATGAATTAGAATATGAAGAGGAGGAAGAAGAAGTTGAAGATGAAGAAGAAGAAGAAGAAGAGGAAGAAGAAATAGAAGACGAGGATGTAGCAGGATGGAAACGTAAATACCACATCATTAAATTGTATGTCGCTCAATCTTGACAGTGTTTACGCATAATATACAATTTTCATATATCGTCGTTATGTATCGATAATTATTGTGTGCTCTGTTTATTTTCATTTTGATCGTTCGATTAAATAAATTAAATTTATCGTAACGAATTAAAAAGAATAATTCATCGAGAATATCTGCTTGCTATGTAATGACCAACTTTACATTTGTATTTTACATGAGCATGGAGGATCACGATAAGTCATTTTGAGCTTTTTATTAATATTCATTGAATACTTACATGTATCATTATATTACCAATACTTAAAAAATATTGTCATAAATCAAAAGACAGATATGGCAGAGTACATATTTTCAAGGACGTAAATTAATAATTCTTTAGTCATACATTAGCAATTCGAGCTTAAAGAATTATATATATATATATATATATATATATATATATATATATATATATATATCATAATTCTTATATAATTAATGTCATTATTATATAAGATTGCGTAATTATAATAGTGTCAAAATAAATATATATTTAAAATGCTATTAACAAATTGATTAAAATATTTTGTTTTTTTTTCTTTTTTTTTTTATTGGCAGGTATAAAAGCACCTAAAGAGACAACAGGATCATCTAAACCTGTTCCTTCAGCTACCGATAAATCTGGAATTAGTTCTAAACAAGGAGTTTCTACAACAAAGGGTGGTAAAGGAATAAATGATTTTCGAAATATATCAACCATGGACGATTTAGTAATATACGAAGAAAAAGAAATACCTTTGGTTAGTAATGTTTAATAATAATTTTCAAAGATTGAAATTAAAATTAATAAATTTTCCTTTTTATATTTTTATGTTATATATATATATAAAAATTAATAATTATTTTATTTTTATGTTTAGGAAATTGATGACTAAGTTTCACCCTCTAATCCTTAGCATTATCCACTATTTCCATCAATCATTTCATGTGTTTTAATTTTGTCAACATAATATACAACTTGGATGTTTTTTCATATATTTGTTTGTAAATATTTCTGTGTAAGCTCATATTAATTGATTTGCAATTATATTAATGCGTAAAAGCAGCAGCTTTGGGCTTAATATTAGCCAATAATTGTTGACATTTTTTCATCTTCTAAACGTGTTACTTGGAACACTAATATCACAAAGAAAAGAAAAAAGGAACTATAGACACAATAATTAATATTTTATTATTCAAAAATATACGTGAAAATCTATATGATTATATGATTTCTTATATTTATACGACAATATTATAAAAATCTTTCATAGTGATCTATCCTAATCACCCATTCCAATTTTCTTCCTAATATTAGAAGGTGAGAGAAGAATAATTACCAAAAAGAAACGATAATACAATGATCTAACAGCAAGATGAAAGCAGTAGGGATATAATGAAAGTAAAATGTGTATTTTCACGAGGATCTTAAGAAGAAATTTTAATTGTGACATTATTAGGTAAGATTACGAAAAATTGATTTTATATATATATATATATATAATCAATTTAAATAGAACAACAGTTAGAGTAAAAATTAATTAGAGACTATTCTATATGTTTTTATCAAACTTTTTACATTTATATATGTATTTAATCTGAATATATTGCTTGAAATAAATATTCTATAACGTGATAATTAATATAGTAGATTCTTTTACATTATAATATAGAATTATTATAATATAGAAGTTTTACGCTAATTTCGTGATTGTTGATCGATATGATATAATTAATGGTCCTCCTTCAATAATACTTTTTAAAACTGTTTTATATATATTCAATCAATGAAAGCTGAATTATTTTATTATAACTAGAAATATGTACATATAAGTAAATACATCTTATAACCATATATTTGAGGTATAACAATTTTTTGCCTTTTAATAATGATAAAGATTTTTTTTTTTTTTTTTATTATTAAGAAATAAAAGAGCAATTATTTTAATTACCTTTGAGCGTCATGATCTGTACACGGGAGAAACTGATAGTTTTTAGAATCTAAAAGAAAATTTTCGTAGAAGAATATCACATATTTTAAACATAAATATTTACCTTCACAAAGACCTTAAAGTCATAATGGAGATATATAAAATACTAAAGTTGAAATCTTATGATTAGGGTTTTTACTTAACAGCATAGTATTAAAATATCTGTTGTAATATTTTTTAGTAAAATATTGGAGCATTCTTGTTATAAGACTATGGTAATGTAAAATTGCATATAATATATACTTAAACTCATGATTCTTTTGCAGGCAAAAATTAACGGATTAAAGCGTAAAGTAATTCAATACTTATGCTTATGTCTGTGTTTACGCGGAGAAGGCGAAGGTGGACTATTAGCCCTATGTTTAGAGGAAGTACGAGGTGGTGGTGGAGGTGACAAAGATGGAGATCTACCACGTCTCTTTCGATCATTACGTTCACTGCCTGGTGATCTTCTTGATGTTCTAGATGAAGAAAGAGAAGGTGATGGTGTACGTCGAATACGAGGAGGCGATGGAGTCACTGGTACACGTTTTTTATATGGTGATCGCGATCTACGTTTATTACGCGGTGATCTACTGCGGGATCTAAAACAATATAATAATAGATCATATTGAGATCTTAGGAAGACATCCTTATTATTTACAATTACCTCATCATATATATTTTTTTTTGTTCTTTTTTTTTGTGAATGTTAACTTAGTTAATGCTTGTAAAGTATCAATTATATCTTAAAGTATGAGCTGTTACGAGATTTGTAATTATTGTTGTTTATTACTTCAATATTTTTCTAGTATATCATTTTTTTTATATCATTAACGCGATAAATGCAGTCGTTTTGAAGTCCAATAATATTATAAATAATTAAAAGAACATGCACACAATATGTATGTGTGTATATATATATATATATATATATATATATATATATATATATATAAACAATTATAATACTTTAAAATCTAGTAAATGAATAGTGAATATGAAAACAGATGTAAAGATTAATGGATAATGTAAATACAATAAAATAATATACATATAGATATTTTCTTAATGTAATTGTCTTTTTATTTAATAATTCGACGAATGAAATGTATTATTACCTTTGTTTTTCTTAAGAATGTACGTACCTATATCTATTGCTCTTAGATGAGGGACTCGCAGATCGCCTGCGATCCCTGTAATGACTTGGAGATTCCGGTGTTGTACTACGTTTCTTTTCTCTCCTTCTATCATCTTCTCGGTCGTCAGTTTTCAGGTCCTTCATTTCCCTCTCGCTCTATAATTTATAACGAATAATAATTTTTTTTTTGTTTAAGAATATATCGTAAAAAATGCGAGACAACAATTTTACCTTTCTTATTAATTTCTTCCTGTAATGTTCAACTTGTCCTTGAATTGTCATACCAGATTTTAATGTTCTCCTACCACTTTCAAGTTCATCTTGATATTGCATAGTTTTAACTTCTATTTCACGTAACCTATTACGCCTTTCTTCATTGTAATCTCTACTACTATAGACATACAGTGTTTGATGAATATACAACTTTAAATTCTCAACATATTTTCAGTTTAATCTTTTGAAACGTTCGCGATACTTGGACCATGCTGTTACCTTAGGGTATATATATTACCTGGAATCCATACTAGCATCTTGAGAATTTGAATCATCATTCTGACCTAATTCTTCCCACTTACTAGTAGTCATAGCTTGTGCTTCAACCTAATAAATCAAAAGGTATTTATGATCGTATTTCTAGTAAAATTGATTTCTAATATTTTCTTTAGTCTATATAATTAAAGAAACTATTAATATATATATATAGGTAAAAAGAATTTTTGAAAACCTGGTCTGGGTCCACAGTTTCCCATCTTGAAGGTACAAAACCAGCTGGCATTGCTGGTTTCTTTTCATCTTCTTTATTTCGTACGTTCATATTATCCTCATCATCCATAGGAACGCCATCAATATCTTCATCCACTATATAAAATAAAATTAATATAAAATATTCATTATATATTAGATTTAAATAATAAATACTTACTAGGTACACCATCAATGTCATCGTAATTGGACGTTGTTTGTGGTGTAAGTCCATGTTTCATTGCTCCTTTAAGTAAAGCTGCACCATCCAAAGGTACACCATCTAAATCTTCTCCACCTTCACCATCAACATCAGATAAAGGTGCTCCGTCTATATCTTCTTCATTTTCTGGTTCAGGCTCATCTAACTAAATTAAAAAGAACAAAAAATACACTCGTGTTCATTGTATTTTTTCTATAGAACTAGTTTAGTGTATATATCATGATGCGATATTTAATTTTGATAGAATATTTATATTTACCATAACAAGACCCAAAAACGTATTTTGTAATTTAACAAGAAAATCTCTTGGGTAAACTGCCCAATCCTCCCATGCTCTAAACATTCTCATCACACGTGCTTTAAATCCTTCTGCCTTTAATCGACTATCAAATTGTTTGTAAGCCTGATGAACTTCATTGAAAATATCAAGAAGTCGTGTCTCAAAACTGCAATATATATATATAATTATTACATGCGTATATATATTATATTTATTACGCGTTATTATAAAATACATATATTTACGCTTTTCTGTATATCGTAGCATTAGTAACTTTTACACCACAATTATGTAAAACGTCCGATATAAGATACAATCTTGCTATCTTTTTATTCACAGGCGTTTGGAGTATTGATAATGATTCTGATATACAATCACATATTTCTTCTGCTGCTTCTGCATGTTCTATGCAGAAGACCATTGCTTCTGCAACTTTTATTCGTTCTGGTGATATATTCCTTAATAAATCCTCTAATCTATCTCTTTGACTATATGAAAGAAAAGAGAAAATTTTAATTATATATTTGCATTACATTTATACGAAAAAATAGTTAAAAGAAATCATTGTAAATTACCTGTTAGATAAGCTACCCCTTCTTGGTTCCTGTCTTTCTTCCATTTCAATTAATTCGTCAGGCATACCTTGTGTCCAGGGATTAATAGGTGGAGGTCTCCATACACTTCCACCTTTGAACATTCTAAAATCTTCTGTACGCCATTCTTTTTGACCATCTCCTTGCAGAATAGAATATAATTTCCAACGATAATACGTATGTGCAGGTGAATAATTTTCAAATAAAAACCTTTGATGAAAACATTTTTTTTTATAAGTACAAACGTTAAACTTTTATGTGAAATTCTATAATCAATGCAAAACAAACCTAAACATGGGATTGTTTAATTCTCGATTCATTATCATTGCTTCAAACATTGGACCTTCTCGAATTACAAATTCCACCATTCTATGTATTAACATGACTAAGTTCCTATAACGCAGAGTTTTATTAAATACGTGTTTTCATAAATCGGAAATAACAGGATCTATCTTCTTGAGGTTGTGTTAAATTTCCTGCATGTATACTTACAGAAAATTCAGAATCAACTAAAAACAACAAATACCTTTCGGTTGGAATAACCACTTTGACAACTGCATTCTGCAGAACCTGTGACAGTCCAGATCACAGTGTAATAGTAACAGTCGATAGTGTTCCAATCCACATTCCACAATGTGCACCCCAAGAATGGTCGCCAACAAATTAACACAACACAATTTGTAAACGTAGATTAGAGATATCTTGATATCATGATAGGAACATTTATATGCCTATCATTAATTTTAGAATATTTTTTTCTATATTTAACTTGCCAAAATGTATCTGGGATTGTTATTCTCATATGCAACACTTACCAGTTACATTTATCTAAAATGCTCTTATAACTTCATTTTCCAAAGATGTCATGCTTTCATATTCAATTACATTAAAAAGTTATAGATATACAGAAATGAAATATTACAATTATTAATATTAATATAATATATAAAATTAAAAAAAAGAAGAGATAATCATATCACTGTGTACTTTACTGAAGGCATGTTTCTTTTGTATATAAATACACTTTATATGACATGTATGACAAAATAATATCTATTGTTATTGAAAGCAATTTACTTTGAGAAGCAGGTTTTTGTAATAAATATTACAGAAGCCTACTTTGGCATAATTTTTTATCATATATAACATTATAATATTTTCTACACTGCAATAACAAAAGACATTCTAACAAAATATATAGAATAACATTAAAATACTATTACCTTTTCGAAGTTTTCCTTTTCCTGGGGATCTGCACTCTGGAGGTTGCGGATACGTGGTATCTGAGATTATGTTTCAAAAATGGTTATATGTTTCTAATAAATATTGGTGGAAAAAAATGTCATAAACATTTCTTTGTAATAATCTTATTTCACTAAATAAGTGAATGTATATATATGTATATATAACATAAATAAATAACTTATTGCTTCCACTAAGCAATACATCTGCCTTACCGCTTGTAATAAGTATATAATAGATGGAATTATGATAAAAATTAAATATTGGAAAATTAATCTAATTAAAATATATTATTAAATATTACTTGACAAAAATGTCTGAAATACTATAAAATTTAAGTTTAACAAGTGAAAACATGTTCAATAATCAAAACGATTATGGAGTACCTACATAAAAGGAAAATAGTCTACAAAATTATTACTATTATTATTATTATTTTTATTATTATTATTATTATTGTTATTATCATTTAATATTAAATTCTAAAATGATTTTAAAAAATCTTGCTTTTTTATGATAATATATATAAAGCACACAAGTAAAAAATGTATATCTTTGAAGTGAAAATACTTCTTAACTAAATTTTTAAACAATATGTATGATAGATAAAAAGGGTAATTGTAATATAATAATAAAACGAAATTCGTTAAAACGAGATTGATTATTTTATTAACTGCACCTTTCAATTGGTTTAATTCATGTACCTTGTGTCTGTCACGGCGATGTGGTTGTGCATTAAATGGAAGACCGGATGGAGGTGGTGGCTGTGTGATCTCCATCAAAGCAGGTGGAATGTAGATAGGGTATGGTGGTATTGGTACACTTTTTCCCCAGCCTAATTTCATCTCATATTGCATTATATCACGACCTGTTTTATTATGAAATAAATCAACAATAACATTAATTAACAAAGATTCATAAAATTTGGAATTTTAAGGAGAGTATCGTTTACCATTTAAGTTTTTCAATGCCCGTTCCCCGTCTTTACGACTCATAAATGCTACAAATCCACAATTTCTTTGTCTTGCTTTTTCTTCATCACTACGTGGCCACATGATTTTAATACTAGCTAATGGTCCATATTTGCCAAAAATCTCCATAAGTTGCTGTTCTGTAATCTGCGAATAATTATTAATTAAACAAATGTTTCAATCATATTTTGTGCATAGATCAAATATGCAGTTTTACCTTAGGATTTAGATTTCCTAAATATAAATTTGTCGTATTAGGATCGCCATTATCGAACGAACCATCTATAAAATTGGAACATTTTGATTTACTATTAATTTAAAATATACTTAAATTTAATATGACAGAGAAAGGAGCAGAGGTATGGGATTACCCTCATACATCAGGGCAAGGAGACGAGGATCATCAATGAAGTTACGTAGATTAGCTTTTCGTGGATCTGGATATGGGGATATACCACCTATTAAAATTTTAAGTATACCGAGAACTCATAAAAAAATTCCAAAATTATGGACTCAAATAAATTTTGATAAATTAAGGTAGTGTGATATGAACAATTTGATTGGTAAAGAGTTCTCTTATAATATGCATCTCATAATATTTGTATATACCTTCAACGCATTTTAATGCAGCCATCATTGGATCTTCAGACTGGGTTGAAATTACAGTTTTTACCACACCTTTATACTTGTGTCTTTCTTCACGCTCTTCTTGTATCATTTTAAGTTCTTCTTTGAACAATTCAAGATTACTTTTCTTCTTTTCTCCTTCTTTTTTCTTTTTGCCCAATCTATCCAGTTTACGTTCATTTGAACCAAGAAGTCTTGCATATTCTTGAGCTTGCTCTGCAGATGATCTATTCTCAACCAGTTCAGATATTTTAGACTGTGGTTTATATAATTTTCCTTTCTCTCTTGTATCTTCCTCTGTAAAATATTATATAATTTATAATAAACATTATGTCTTCAGATAAAAAATTTAAGAACCAAAACATACGTCTTTTGCCAGCATCATATGTTCCAGCTTTTACCCAAACTTTACTTGTCGTTTTGCTAGGAGTCTCTTGAAATGTCGCTACAAATTCTTCGAATGCCTATTTAAAGACACGTTTAAAATACACACACATATATATATATATATAAATAGCAATGAAAAATATACTACATATAATTTATAATATTTACTTGAGCAGCAGCCTGTTCTTGTTCTTTCTTACGTTGCTCTTCTAATTCTTTTTTACTCAATGGACGTTTTCCCATTGTACCAATGGAAAACGCTTTGAGTTTTTGCTCGGTAATTTGCTACAATGGACAAACATGAGACATATAACTAATAAGTTAAACATTGAACTGCAATATAGAAGAAAAAATTTCAAATGTATATTATTATTTTATACCTTCATTATAGTTTTATCCGCCATCTGTAAAGTGTAATACGTAACCTACAATAGTGACATGAATATAATAATCAAAGAAACTCACAAATATTACATATTAATTAACTAATTTAAGTTAGATAATAAATGGAACACACGTTATCGAAAACTGTTAATTTCCTTTCATACAACGTGTTTCAAATGCGTCTTAACAACCAATTCGTTGTCTATGTTGTATCTAACACTCGAAGAAAGGGTTTAGTGCAATCTTGAAACATTTGAGCAATTATAGTAATTACAAAATAACTCCGATAAATTATAACAAGCTATCGTCGTTTAAAACCAAAAACTTTCGTTTCACAATGCAAGCTGTATAATTTCGCTTTACTTGCTACTCGCTAAACGCAATCGGACCTTCGTATATCAAACACGATTTTTGTTAGAAATGATGTACATGCACATTATCAATATTATTCGACGATAGATGGCGTATGGGTTAGCGAACACGACGACATCTGTTGAAATTAAGAAAAAAATACATCTTAAAATTAAACATGGCCGGTGTTTTGTTTGTGTGTAAAAATGGTTATGCTTTATGGCTATGTTTAGATAATTTTTCGCGGTAATCAAATAAATTTCTCGTGGAGTTAGGACGGAGGAAGATGAACGCTACGAGTCTTTACGTATCGACATGTCGGTTGGTTTTACAAGCGGATGCTGAAGATCCGAATTCATGGACAGACTTGTATAGGCTAGTTCCGTACTTGCGGCAGAGCTTGAGTTGTACAGTGTGTTCGAATTTGTTGATCGAGCCGCATACACCGACTGAAACGAACTGTCAACATCATGTGTGTCGTGGATGTAGAGGTGGTCGTAAAAAACTCAAACCATCGTGTAGTTGGTGCAAGGATTATGATAAATACGTTGAAAACGTCCAACTTCGGATATTATTACAGTGTTACAAAAAACTGTGTGAATACTTGACAAGCACAAATATTTATCGGAGCTTAATACTCTCCGTGTCTTCCAATACAACAAGCAATGGGCCATCAGCTATCGGTGCTACTAGTCTCATGGAACTTATACAAGAAGGGACCGGTTTTAAAGATGAATTCAAAAGTACTGCTGGCTTATCTAAATCAGCATACAGTATTCTCCCTTGTGTTTATACCAGCACTACCTCTACTCAAACTCAAGGAAATACTATGTCAACTTCTGAGAATATATCACAAAACATACCAGGTTGGCTCAAAGATTAAAACAATTGTTATTCTCTTATCATATATCTATTTATAAAGATAAGTTCTCACATTATGTATTGCATTTTAGAGTCTCCTACTATTCGTACAGTTTCAAATGGATCTTCGATATATTCAGTGATGTATGCCGGGTCTGGTAACAAAATAACGATAAAACGAAAAGCAGCGGCCACGGAAGAAATAGAAGTAGGACAACAGGAAATGGATGGAACTCAACAAGGCTCTGTAGGAGGGGTAAAATGCATTCCATCTTCCCAACTTAAATATGGGACCCCTTCTCAGAAAAAATCTTCAAAGGGCAGCAAAGTAATTTCAATAGATATTCGGTTAATCTTATGCCTTACAGGAAATATACATTGCACTATAATTTTTATATAAATGCTAAATGATGTGCATCCTCGTTAATGCTACTTGTAAGGTACAATAATTTACTTGAATTTGCATAACATTTAACAATTTTGTGAACATTAATTTTTAACCTTCGCATATATCATTCATTAGTCCATACTAACATTTGTCCCAGAAAGGTTTTGTATTATATTTTCCTTGGTCCCATAATGAGATTAATGCAGATGTCATAATTTCATAATCAGTCATCTTAACCAATTAAGCATGCACATTAATAAAATATGTACATACACTTCTGCATTAATCTGCACTATTTAGCTCTTTTTTTTCTCTTTTTTTTTCTTTCTTTTTTTCTTTCTTTCTTTTTTTTTTTTTTTTTTAATTATTATTATTGTTATCAATAATAACATGGCTTGCTCTGTTATATGCAGTCCTCGGGCAGTTTTAAAAAGCCACGATCAAGTTCTACTAGGAGCAAAAGAAAAGGATGCAGATGTGGTAATGCTACAGCTATACCTGGAAAATTAACATGTTGTGGCCAAAGATGCCCTTGTTATGTTGAAAGTAAACCGTGTATTGAATGTAGATGTAGAGGTTGTAGAAATCCTCATACAGCTGATGGTTTAAAGGTATTGTAATATTATTATTGTTTTCTCTAAGACTTTATAATTTGTATTTTATACTTCCAATGATTGTTTAATTATTATATCCTATATACACAGATGCGTATATATATGTATACATCTATGTATATATATTGCAGATCCGCCCACATATACCAGAACTTCATAACCTGCAATTACAACTATCAACTCCCTTGGATTGTGATGAACTGAACTCGGATCCCTTAGGATCTGTGTCACAATGTCTTTCAACATCTCCTACAACAATTCAAGTATTAAATGTCTATTCTACTCCAAGACTTGATATTGATAATGTCCCACAAAATTTACCTGCAGCTTTATTAGTAGGAGAAGATGCTATAGTTAGTACTGAAAGTGAAGCAGAGGACAGTGATATACAAATTGATGTGTGACAAAGTGTTTAAATAAAATTATGCGCTATACATGACAAAATAGTAAGGAATAATTAATTAGGATGGAATATATATACATTAAAAAAGTCTTATAAAATGAAACTTATGCGATATAATAATCGTAAAACTATTATCAGGATGATAAATAATAATGTTTCATTTCTGGGTCTTATTAATCCTTTCGCGGTAGCGAAATTGATCACTAAAACTCGACTAGGGTCTCCGTGACATAAGTGTACAATTCGCGCACTGACAGTCTTTAGCGTTTCGAATTTACTTCTTATGCCTTGGAGAGTTTCTTTGATAATAAAAATCAAGGTAAATAAAAAATAAAAAAGATAAACGAAACAAATAAATAATATGCTATGGACAAAACACTGTACATTGACTATAGTCATTCGTAGTATGTGAACAACGTTTCATGGCAAGCGACTATAACTTGCCCGTAATAGCAAAAAAAAAATAATAGTTGATATTTCAGATATGAAAAGATAAATTTTGTACAACAGCATCAATAACCAATAATTTCATTTTACTCTAAAATCTTGCAATTAGTTTTCTCTTGGATGTTAGTAAAAAATCTACTTATTAAAATGTATTTAGTTATTTTTATATTAAGTTTGATGATATGTATTTGCACCAACAAAATTTATTTTGAATTTGGAAATTGTCATTGTTATATGATATTAAAAATTAAATGTATACAAATAATCTGAGCAATTGATCTAGTTGTATAGTATAAAAGGCAAGTTCTTGGAATCATAATGCTTTGAAATTTTATCCAAGATTATGACTTTTATCCATAATATTACAAATTATAGTTGAAAAAATAGAAAAATATTTAACATAAAAGTACAATATACTATTTAATAAAAATAAGTCTATCGTATATTTTGACGCTTAATTCTTTTTTTTACGATATAAGTATAATAAATCTTAATCTTTTTAATTGGTTAAAAGATATATTAGATAATATAGGTACAAAAATATGTAGATAAAAACAAGAAAGAGATACGTTCTTTTTCTTGCCCACTGCATGAAGCTGTTGTACATTTAAAAAAAAAAAAATAGAGAATATAGAAAAATATTGAATACCTTTTAAAAGAAAATGTACATAACTATACAGTGAATTAACAAAAATTTAAACAACATAAACTTGCCACTTGTACATACAATGACTAAAAGTCACACATATTTTAGCTACATATATTTTAACTATTTTACATACTGATATTTCCACTTTTTTAACATAAAGGTGCAAAAACAAAACACATTCAGCATTTTCTTATATCAAAAAAAAAAATTATCTTAGCTCTTAGCAAATAAAAAAAATGAAAAAAAAAAGAATGTTAAATTATATGATAATAATAATGTAAATATATTAAATAATCTATATATAAGCCGTACAATTTGTTCATACCATGTTAAAATATGAAACTGGAACTGTGGGGCAAATATGGCTGTAATTTTTACTTTGCCTCCAATTTTATAGAGAAATATGAGGTATTAGATATATGATAATTTGCCTAACGTTTAGGTGATTTACTGTAAATATTAATATATAGATAATAATTTTATAGAAGTGGGAGTATTATCTTATGTCCAAGACTTACAAATTCTATTTTTTAGAACTGGATTTGTTGACCTCGTGAGGTAGAAAATTTCATCTACATATATATCTCCATCTATTTGAACAATTGTAACCAAATATTTACCACTTCCAAATGTTAGTACAAAATTACTAACTAATGTGTAATGCATTTTTATTGCAATTGTTTTCATAATATATCAACATCATAAATTTTTTTAATATGGAGATCTATTAATTTATTGTTATATTTATATTGTGTTAACACAATAATAAAATAAACAATGAAGCTTAGGATGATTAAGACAAAATAAATTTACATAATGTTCCATTTAAAATGGAAATATAAAAAAGATATAACATAATGTAATTCAGAAATTTGTATAACATATAGATTACTCATGAAAATTATAGTAACAGACATGATATATTTCTCTTAAATACTGTATTTCCTGGAGTTTTTCTTTTTTCTTTCTCTCTCTCTCTCTCTCTCTCTCTCATTTTTTAAATGTAAATATTCTACTAAAATATAAAAAACTTTTTTGCTTTAATCATACAGTTAGCATAAAAGATATTTTATCTTGGTCCTTTTTTATCATCTACTACCTGTACACAATATTCTATAGAAATAATATACTCAATTTTTAGCATTTAACATTATAAAAAAGTAAAAGATACTTCTTTCTGTAATATTCATTATTTGGATGTTATTGATTTTAATTATAGTAATTAATTTCTATTAAAAATATTTTAGGTATTTTATATATATATATATATATATATATATATATATATATATGCATAATATATGTGCATATATGTGTGTGTATACATATGTGTATATGTATATATATGCATATACACACAAGCAGATCTCAATAATTATTTTGTTTCACAAAAAGTACATGTCCTATGTTGATAATAATAAGTTTCCTTGGCACATATTTGTTTGTATTGACGTCTGTGTATAGTCATTTTATATTTGAAAGAATTACATAATGAACATAATTTATTTGGTTAAATCTCAAATTTATTCTGAAATTTGTTTAGATATATATAAATACTTTTGATATTGTAAATATAATATACATATGCAACAATAATTACTGAATTTACTTATTAGTCAAGTTAATTATTATTTATTAAAAATTTGGATATTACTATAAAGCAAAATTGTTGCCAAGAAAGCTCTAATGTCAAACACTATATTTAAAATTAAGCAAAATGTGGATGTATATGTATATAATATAGCTATGCATTTCTGTATCAATGCTTCTATAAAGTATATCTGAGATAAACCTGATAGAAAAATTAAAATTGGTAGTAGTTTCAGTGAAACGATTTACATTTTATGAAAGAAACGTTGGTTAAGAATATATAAGATTTAGTTTATGAAAGGTAATTTGTAATGTCATTATAGTCTGTCTTCAAGAATATGTCATACAGTGTCATTACATACAGAATTAACAGAATAAACCTATTTTACATACTAATTCATAAAGTTTAACGTTCCTATCCCATTATACACACATAACATTTAAATTATAATAAAATAATATATATATATATATACACACACACAAACATATATCTGTGTGTTTATATATCTGTATATGTATATCACATAATTAATATTATGTTTTTTAAATTTAGCCTCACTAATTTTGAATCTATAATTTTATCGCGGATTTTAATCTATTTACAATTTTTTATATATTATTCAAACTAACAATCTTATATAATTAAGTGGATAATTTTAGAAAATAGTTGTTTGAATTTAAAAAAGTACATTGAACTATTATTTTTTTTGGTAATATAATATTCGTATGACATAAGTAGTAACTGAAGAAAAGGATTCAAAGATGGCTGCGATTAAGTTTGGATCGCATTTAAAGGAATTGCGAATTCTTCTATGTCAGACGTCAAAATCAAGTGAAGGAGTTAGGTAAATAAATGTTTTCATAAAAAAAAAGTAAATATTAAATACAGTTAAAAAGATATAGTAGATACAATTGAATGGTTATAATTCTAACCTAACTGTTTTTCTACTTGTTTTCAGAGACTTCATAAAACAACAGTATGTTACTATTAAAAAAACTAATCCAGAAATTCCAATTTTAATTCGGGAATGTTCTTTAATTGAACCAAGACTATATGCACGTTATGGTAAGTTATATTTTATGATATTAATTTTGTCATAGTATTATTATATTAATCTTGCAATGATTGTTAAGACCATAATTGAAATAATATTGAAAAATAAATGTTTGATATAAAATATAATTAAAATTTAAGAAATTAATAAGCAGTATGTTATACTTTTGTTGTAATGATCTATCATATATATTACAATATTTCAGAATATGGTGTAGAACGAAATGTACCTTTGAATGACTTAAAGTCTGAAGAAATTCTTGAAAGGTTCAAAAAACTTGTATCCTCAAAACCATGAATGTACTTTACCTTGTAATATAGATATGTATCATAATTGTTTAGTTATCAAATAAAATAGTTATATATAAATTAAAAGGGCAATAATTTAAAATCATTGTTTTTAATTTATAGGAACAATTTTCACAGAAACTTAGTAATATATACACTAAATATGTGTATAATCAATAGTGACATTGTAAATATTACAAAATATAAAATCTATCATATATTTATATGATATTTTAAAAATCTATACATAACATATATCTAAAGAATTTACATATAGTCAACTAAATCAACTAAAAATATTTCTAAATACATGGCAGGTTTTAATTATATTTTTAATGTCGTCATAATTGTTATATCTTTCATTTGAACTAATTAAGAAAATATATATATATATTTTTTAATATATCATTTTTAGTAGATTTTGAAAGAAAAAAATTCATTTAATTGTTTAAACTGATCCTATAAA
The DNA here is from genome assembly GCF_905475345.1 of Vespula vulgaris. NCBI lineage: Eukaryota > Metazoa > Arthropoda > Insecta > Hymenoptera > Vespidae > Vespula > Vespula vulgaris. The sequence continues at coordinate 2,736,894 of NC_066607.1, forward strand.
AAATCTGCCTGCAGATTTTTATATATGTTCTACTTTATGATTACATTAGACTATACTCCAAAATGCTATTCATCACCTCTCGCTCGAATTATATATAAATCAGCGACGAGTGTGAAAAAAAACGAATTAGAAGCGCGTTAGGGAGAACATCGTCCCTTCTCTTGATTTATCGTTTGGGTGTGTTGTATGCTTGTGTACATATATCGTGCTCTTTTCGTTTTTATCGTGAATTAAGAAGCTGAGTTAATATTAGACATTTGACATTAACTTTGCAAATTAGCTGCCATGAAGTCAATACATATCTTATAATGGTAAAGACATGCAATTTATAAATATTGCATATATATATGCATATACGATAATATTTTTTTATAAAAAATAAAAACCTATGAAACAATATCATTTCATTACAAAGTATTGCAATTAAAGAGATAAACAATATATAACTTTTTTTTACCAAATAATATTTACATAAACTAAAAATCATAATTTTTTTCTTAACGATAAGAGAATTTTTTTAAACACAAAATAATATCCAGTATCACGACTGTTATTTTTTAGGTGACAATAAAGTAACAATACTAGAAGTAAAAGAGATAATAGCGTCAAATACATTCTATGCAAAAAATAAAAAGTATATAAAAATATACATTGTCTAAAATCATTGTTTGTAAATTAATGATATGTCTAAATATCTAAATCTTTTTTTTTTTAATTTTATTCGAAATCTATAGTTTATTTATTTTTTTTTTTTTTTTTAATAACACAGTAAATATTAATTAAATTGTTTACCGAATATCAGGTATGCTTATTTCTTGAAGTGGCATAGTATAATGACACAAGCATAACCACATGATAAATCTATGCAGCACATTGCAGTGATTTACTGTATAATTACCTAATTCTCCTAAGGATAATTATTGATCGACTTTTATAAACAAGAATTCATTCAAAATAAAAATGATTTCCCAATTTTATAAAAGTATTACATTTGTTAAACAAAATTATTTGTACATTTAAATGAGAACTTAACTATTTATCGAAATCCCAAGAAAATAGTTTCGTCTAATAAGTTCTTAATTTTCTAATAAATCCTTGTTCAGAAAAATCGATTTAGAATTATGTTCAGAAGAAGTTATGGCTACTGAATTTTTTTTTAATTAGAACGGTGGTAAACCAAATAGTTCTGGACGAAAATCTTCAAGGCTTTTCAATACAATTGTTGCATTTTGATAATATTTTTTATCCAACAAAGGATCCGGCACCATTACAACTTGCATTCCTGCAGCAACAGCAGCTTCTACTCCATTTGGAGAATCTTCAAATACTAGGCACTGCAATATCATATTAAGTTATATTTTTTAATATAACTTTAATGTTTAATATTATATAAAAAATTATAAAAACCTCTGAAGGTTTAGGCTTGTCAGGAAATCGTTGGGCAGCTACAAAAAATATATCAGGATGTGGTTTTCCATTTTGCACCTCTGGATCTGTACCACCATAAACTTTATGATGAAACAGATCAAAAATGTGCTCCCATCTCTGTGTTTTTATATCACTAGTTGATTGACTAGAACTTGTTGCAAGTGCAATTGGAATATTATTGTTTTTTAAATGATTTAAAAGACGTTCCGCACCTATATAAATACATGATATTTTTTATAATACAACAGGTGTTTTCAAACTATGTCAAATGTCAATAATATAAGTTTGTAACATGAATAGTTTTTTAAATATACTAATATATACCTGGCATTAAATTACACATTGGAAAAATGTCCATATATATAGCTGCAAGCTGATTTTCAAATTCTGGTCCACTAATTGGTAAATCCAACATTTCAACAATTGCTTTCGCAGATTCATTACTCTTAAATCCCATAATCTTTATTTTGTGTTCCCAAGTGTATTCTTTACCATATTTTTGAGAAATCATATTGAAAGCTTTGGAGTATAAAATCTCTGTATCTGAATATTAATAAAGAAGTATTTTGAAAAATATTTTATTTATTAAAAATTTAACATATCCCTTTTTTTAAAAACAATAAAGTGTGTTGATGGATATTACTACAATTCTACTTAATACAATAGAATTATTCAAAATAAAGTGCGATTAAAAATTTAACTATCTAATATTTCAATGGGTATATATATATATAGTAATAAACAGATAGATATCATACCTAATAATAATCCGTCCATATCAAAAATACAGTGCGTTACTTTTTTCAGATCGGCAGCCATTTTCAAAGTGTAATTTTTATAGGTTAGCTGCAATTATAAATATCAATCAATATTATTACCTATGGTGATTAATTAACAATATAATGATGTAAAAAATGTTATAAACTTCCTTATTGAAGAATGATATTTAAAATTTGGTATTATCACTTACGATTTTATCTCTACTTTGTAAGACCGTTGATAACGAAACAATGTTTAAAGATTCGAACTAGTTTTATCGAGACAATCAATTCGAATGATGAAATCCTTCGCTAGATGTCTTCTTGAGGTTTTAAAACTAGTCGAGTATGATGTAAGTATTGTAAACAATTCTTGTTGTGAATATAATTTTTTTTTTATATTTATCAATGAAAGATAATATTGACGTAAGGCAGACTTATATCATACAACAGACTGTTATTCTGTTTTTTCTCATATTTCTTTTCTTAATTATATTTATTTATTAAATCGTAGAATAACTCTTTATAAGAAGGTATAATTCTGATTTCTTTTTATCCTTTTCTTTTTTCTTTTTTTTTTTCTAACTATGAGTATAGAATCTACGAGCAGGAGCAAACAGAAGTATTAGGCAACCGTTAAGCTTAGAAAACTTCAACGATGTTAGATGTTAACGATTATAACCAATCAATTTTAAGATCGCTTTGCGAATAATTAATCGTCAAAAAATAAACACATTGTATTAAAAATGATTGGTTAATATAATATTGTTCAATTAGTATTGATATTTAATAAGAAAGCTTTTCTAAAGTTTACAAAGTCTATTCATAATTGGAAGTTACTTTTTTATTTACTATATATACATTCAAACTACGGCGTATGAATGAAGTGCTTAAGTTTTATTGTTTTATTAATAATTTTTTTAAAAGGACACTGTGTCGAACAATACTGCAAAATTAATGATGCAGAACATTGCAAGGAAAGAGATGAAGGTTATAAATATAAGAAAGGTATTTATTTTTTTTTATTTGTGTGTTTTTTGTACAAAGATAAAAAATTATTCGTTAATGCATATTGAAGGGACCTGATAAATATCGAATTTGTATTTTATTTTTTATATTTTCAGTTGAAAAATATGAAGAATATATTGAAGCTATTCATAATGCTGAAAGGAATTACATAGAATGCAATGCTACGAGATGTGAATGTTTTAAGGATATAGTAATTAGAGATTTGAAGCCATTCAAAAAAAATGGTATAAGTAAAGAATTAATTGATATAGCAAAGACCAGGTATGTTTGCTCTATTAAAATTGATAGACATATTACTATTTCGTTATTTATTAATATCTAACTTATATACAATATTTTTGTATTTTTAGAGGTACATTTTATCAAATAATAAGTGGAAAGCTTTACAGAGAGAAAGATTGTATGTTTCCATCAAGATGTGCCGGGATAGAACACTTTCTTTTGAAAATAATTCATAACTTAACTGATATGGATTTAGTTGTTAATACTAGAGATTATCCTCAATCAAATAAGCATTTTGGAAAACCTTTACCTGTGTTTTCTTTCAGCAAGGTAATCTATGCAAATTAATACGTACAGAATATGCGCTTGGAACATATTTTCCAAATTTTATTTTTATCTAAACAACGTTGATAAAAAATTCATTCAATTCGATATCATCTCGATTGGTGTCCAAATTCAGCACATTACACAATATTTATAGACACCACAATATTATGATATTATGTATCCAGCATGGGCATTTTGGGAAGGAGGACCTGCTATATCTTTATATCCTCGTGGTCTTGGACGGTGGGATCAACACCGTGAATTATTAAATAAAGCTAGTGAAAACATACCATGGAATAAGAAAAAAGAAAAAGTATTTTTCCGTGGCTCCAGAACAAGTTCTGAACGCGATAATTTAATATTATTAAGCCGTAAAAATCCAAACTTAGTTGATGCACAATATACAAAAAATCAAGCATGGAAGTCAGATGAAGTAAGTTACTCTTTTTTTTTTTTTTTTTTTTTTTTGATAATCTACATCAAAGTTCTACTTTTAAATTTGAATTTTTAATTTAGGATACATTACATGCACCTCCAGCTTCTGAAGTTCCATTAGAATCTCATTGTGCATATAAGTATTTATTTAACTATAGAGGAGTTGCAGCTTCATTTCGATATAAACATTTGTTCCTGTGTCGATCCTTAGTTTTCCATGTTGGTGATGAATGGACAGAATTTTATTATGATGCTATGAAACCATGGATTCATTTTATTCCTGTTCCTAAGGATGCTAGCCAAACTGAATTAAAGTAAGATGTGGTAATCTCATAACATATTTTGAGCACATTAAAAATTAATTCTTAATATAAAATAAGTTCTTAAATACTATTACTTATATTATTCTGAAATTATGTTATATATTATTTTATATCAATTGTAATTTAATTAATGTTTACATTTGTTTTCAGAGAACTCATACAATTTGCAATAGACAATGATATTTTATCAGAAAAAATTGCAAATCGCGGAAGAGATTTTATATGGCATAAATTAAGAATGAAAGATATATTATGCTTTTGGAAAAAACTATTGAAGAGTTATGGGAAAATTTTTTCGTATAAACCAGTTTTAGATAAACATCTAATTAAAATTGAGCGAAAATAAGTATGTACTTTATAATTAACGAAATAAAAAATATATTATATAATAAGTAGAATCATTATGCTAGGTAAAATATACATGTATTTTATTATAATGTTTACTTTACGATAGTGGAAAGTATATTACAATGGAGGTTTTGTTAGTTGGAGTGAAACACAGCTATGTGGCAAGTTTCAAAGTGAATCATTAATACCCCAACGTTACAATTAACACAAAAACGACCTTGTACTATGTTTATAACAAATTTTATGTTTCTAAACATAACGGGGGATAATAGTATGTTGTCATTTTAATATGAAAAAATATTTGTAAACTAACTAGTAAATATGTTATTTAATAAATACTGATCATAGTACAGGGCCATTTATGGTATATTCTGATACACATTAAGCAATCCTTAATACTTAAGTACTGGTAAAACACTTACACAATCAAACTACTTTGAGACTTACTGAATAATAAGAAAAAATGCATATTGGTTGAAAAAAAAATTATCGATTTGGATAATATATAAATATTTTATATAATACATATGGTCAAATATAGTCTCTCATCATAATCATTTCATTCAGAGTTGATTTAAAATAATGCTACAAAGTTTTGGACTATATAAAAATCGATATTTGATAGATGCATCCTAATATTTTTGGAAAACCATGAAACGTATTTGGTTCTTGTACATACTTTTATTATAATGAGATATTTTCCTGATGAAATTAATGTAAATGTATTGACGATATGGAAGCATTTATACAAGGAAATAAACGTTTTAGAATAAAAAACAAAAAAAAACTTTATATTTTAAAAATGAAATTGTTTGTAATAGTTCAATTTACATGAAAAAATAAACTGCATTTTTTAATGCATCGAAGAAGATATAGGTATGAGATGTATGCGTTACAAAAATATGATTTCTTTTTGTAGATATCAAATGTATACATTACAAAAATATTTTTTAAGGCACTTGCAAAATAACAATTTTTTTAACATAATTGTAAATTAATAGTTGTGACATGAGTACTATAGCAGATGTTTTTTATATGAATATTGTTTATGAATAAATTCATTTCATAAATATGAAGTAATTATTGTGTTGTTTTTTGTTTTTTTTTTTAAACTTATCATCTATACTGCATACTGCATATTCTCCTTTTTAAATTACATTATGCCATTTCTCATATTTTCAAACAATTAACATGTAATTTGTATATAATTTAAAATTCTATAACACTCATGTAACATCATAACTTTCTATATAACAAATACTTTTGACAATATCATATTGTCAGTTATGAAACAATCTTAGCATTTCTTTAATAATTACCCCATTGCAACGTTTTGTTGCATTTTTTTTATAAGAAATATATTTTGGAATTTGTGCGAAATGCTAACAATGTTCTAGACCCAAATGAATAGTGCCTATGACATTTAAAGTCTTTCCCCAGAAATATACAAATCAATAAATAGGCAGTGTGAAGGGTCCAGCCAAAACATTGGATTGCAAAATTTAATAATATTGATATGAATACTATTCGAACCTATTATATATATATATATATATATAACATTTTATATTAAATTAGCTTAGTTCCTTCATAAAACAGTATAACTTCATCTCAATTTCAATTACGTTAACCGATATCCATTTAGAAAAAAAACATTAAAGTATACTTTGGAAAGACTACTCATAAAGTATGAATTCAAGATGTTATACTTAACAAAATTGAAAGGTCATATCATTTTCCTAACACTTAAATCTAAAAATAATACATCGCATCACATTTCTTATGGAAAGTTTTAAAATTGGATTTGTAAAATCCTTATAATTCGATTAATACGTCGATCGATCGAGATGATGAATGAACATTACTTTAAAACTTATTTTTAAATATAGGCTTATGTTCGAAAATATCCGAATACGCACGATGGCTGAGCGAAAGTTTAGAGATTTATTTTTCAATTCATAATACGCGCGCAAACGGAACGTCGAATTTGATTTATTTAAATTGCCACAAAGCACCGTGAAGTGCGATATTATTGCAGTTTATATACTTTTATATTCTTTCTTCGAACAAGCGGCAAAAATTCAAAGATTATTATTATTATTACTTTCTTTTTTTCTTTTCCCTTTTTTATTTGATATAATCCAATTTACAACGAGAATCTCGTACGAATCGTTCCAACGTGAAAAACGCGTGCAAGAACGATCGCTCAACCGTTAATTTTCTATCGTTCGGATTATTTATTTATTTATTTATTTATTTATTCATTTATTTATTTTTTTTACTTTTGATCAAATTCATACGACTACTTATTACATATACATACATACCGTCTGTACGATTCTTGTGAATTAATCAGCTAGAGAGAAAAAAAAAAGAAGACTTCTATTGAAGACGTCACCACATTGGCAGTTTGCGCCCAACTCTTCTCCCTCCCATTGTCTCTTCTCTCTCTCTCTCTCTTTTTCTTTCCTTCCCTACTATTTCGCGGATACCGTCCAATAGAGAAGAAACTTTGACGCACAACGGAGTCACTGTATTATAACCACTAACGATAGCCAATCGTAGGTCGACGATGAGAGACAATCAAATGGAAACGCCTTTCAAAAAAAGAAAAAATAAAAAATAAAAAAAAAAACAAGAAAGCGCGGGAACGTTCGTTTCGAGCCATGAAACCAGGGACGACACAATCATTCTAAATATCGAGAACACGAAGGGTCTCCTTCTCCTCTTCCTTTTATTCTTTCTTCTTTTCGTACTTCTTCTCTTACTTCTTGCTTCATCCTCTTCTTCTTTCCACGTGTTTTCCTCGACGTGTTTTGACTCATGAGAAATTCTTCAAACACGATGACACTCCGTTGGATGGATTAACCGGAGATTCCTTATCGTGATACATACATATAGTATTTCCTTTCTCCTTTCTCCTTCAACCTTGAATCGTTTCTTCGTTGTACATTTGATTTATGTTGCGACGATGAACCTCGCTACGATCACCGTTACGATACTAATGATAATGGACCATGTCTCGCCGTTGAAAATGCTACGCGATCCAGAATCCATGCGATCTTGATTAGATGGCGTCGCAAATTGCTCGTCTAATCCTCCTGTTGGGGTTTCAACGAAAAAATCGTAATGCGCGCGGCATAACGTTACATTTTTATAGGCGATGGAATGGGGGATTGCGATTGGTTCAATTTTGGAGGGAACGAATTTGATTGGTTGGGCGGCGTGGGGACAATAGGCGGGAGTGAGTGAATTCGATCGATGATTGGCCGAGCCACGCTTAGCAAGAGGTCGCTCTCGTCGTTTGCTTGCTTGCTTGCTTGCTTGATTGTTTTTTGTTTTCGCTTTCTTGTACCTGGTTATCGCGCGCGAAACAACGTCGTTCAAAACGTGTGCGGACAACAGTTCTCGCAATCTTTTTCTCGCATCGTCGTTGTTTGGAACTTTTCTTTTTTTTGTTTGTTTTGTTTGTTTATTTGTTTGTTTGTTTGTTTTTGGTTTGCGATCGTTTTGGCACGTGTAAACTCGACCGAACGGGCCGTTACGGACCCAGCCCCGCAGCTCTCACTTTTTCTCGAATCCGTTTGATCCGAGACGAAAGTTGTTGTCCTCTGGAAATACGATTTTTTCCGGGATTAATTATCTCTTTTATCTGTTACTTCGACTAACTTAGTTCTTTTTTTTTTCCTTTTCCTTTTCTTTTCCTTTTCAAAGTGCAAGCGCTTGGATAAGTTTTATTGTAGTGAATGAATTGATACTCATTGTGTTTTTTCTTCGTTTGTGGGATTACGAATTTTTCACGAATAAATTGGAAGAAGAATTTGAAGATATTTTTGTTAGAAGAGGAACGAACGAACGAATGATATTTTTCATCAACTTCTGAATTCTTTTGGTGAGTAAATAATGATTATTTCGATTCTCTTTCGATTGCGATAAAATCGACAAAAGGGAACAAAAGTAAAATGTCTAAAAAATAATAATTTCGTCAAATACGCGTCATTATGATCATAGAAATTTCTTGTACCGTACCATCAAGATAGATATCTTTTTTTTTCGTGTAAACTTGCATCGCATTTCTTTTACGAGTATCATATTTTTTCTGTCTTTCTTTGATCTAATTAATTTCTTTTTTTTTTTCGAAATTCGACAAACATATATAGGTTAAGTCGTGTTCTATGAGAATGGATTTTCTAATCACGCGTAATATATTTGTAAATTAATTTCAACTGTAACACGTTTACGAAATTTCATATTTGAAATGCAAAGTTAAATTAATCGTTTTATGATATTACAATTGTTGAAAAGTAATGCGTCATAAGTTTAGATCTTGTCAAGTACAGTTAGGAATTTCAATATCATTTTTCCAATTATATCAACTGCGAAACAAAGAATTTTCGGACAAAGTTTCTATATAAAATACCATTTTGCTTCGATTTCTTTTTCGATCGAAGCAGGATGGTATTGTTTTTATCTTTTTCTTGTTTTTTCTTTTTTTTTCCAAAAGAAAAGCACTCGACTTATCGAAAATAAAAAAAGTTACGGCGGAAAAAAAGAACTCATTAGAAGATAATAAAAAAAGAAATAAAATAAAAGAAAAGAAACAATGAAGAGACAAAAAGAAAGAAAGAAAGAAAGAAAGAAAGAAAGAAAGAAAGAAAGAAAGAAAGAAAAAAAAACATGCTGCATTTTGATTCATCCCGTTCAAACAGAGAATTACTCTTTTTAGTTCCTTTTTCTTTATTTTTTTAGTTTAAATCGTCCTTTCACCATACGCAATCGAAATATGATCGTGCAAAAAATAATAAAGATCGTACATACATACGAAAAATAAAGAAAGATTATTATTGAAAGTAACGTGCAATAAAGAAATACGATTTGTGTACTACCAAGTGTGATATACATATGTATATATAGTGCATTAAAAAAAAAAAACCATAAAGGAAAACCAAACAAAACAAAACAAAACGAAACAAAACGAAAGAAATAGAAATAGAAATAGAAATCATAAAAAGAAGGAAATAAAAATAGATGCGGAATTATTCATCAGAGATGTGAAAATCTAAGAAAATATGGGATCACTCAACCAATAAGAGAAGTGAAATTGAGAGCACGTGACCAAGATAGTGATTTGTGATTGGTTAGAAGAAAGTAAATCCTTTTCTGATAATATTAGTCCAAGTTCCAAACAACGTGACCGTCAACCGTTTAATTTTATTTTTTTCTCTTTTTTTTTCGTGACCATGCACCTTTTATTTCACACACCGAAATATTCACGTACGACGTGCTCGAGCAAGTAATACGTTTTGTTGCATGTTATATATATATATCTCTTTTTTTTTTGATCGACCTCGTACTGTGATTTTACTATGCCAATACACCGTATATTATTACATATATACATACATACATACATACATATATGTGAGATTAAAAAAAGAGAGAAGAATATAGAGAAGATATTTCTAACACATATATACATGCACGTGTAGAGAAACATATGCTAAAAATACCAAATACGTGCATAATATGTACGTGACTCGTGCCAATCGTTTGTTCGAATAAACTTTCGAAATTTTAATGATCGATCTTAGAGATCGATCTAATTACCTTACTACTTATTAGTCGTGTTATACGATAATTGCCAGTGATAACTAATGTGCAAAAAAAAAAAAAGAGAGAAAAAGTGCAAATATCCCGTAACGAAGCATACTGATATCTTGTATGTGTAATAAGACTGTATTGTCAATTCCCATAAATAGAATAAGTAACAATGGAATAGAATAGAAAAATTTTCTTAATATTAAATTAAATCTATTAATTTAATTGAGTAATTATTAATTATATTTTTGATTATTTTTCTTTTTAATATTTTTAAAGTATCGTAAAAATTGTCGCGCATGTATCTGTACTATTATATTTCCGTCCCTTTTCCAATTTAATTGGCAATGTAGTCTTATTACACATAAGGTGTTTCTTATTTTCTTTTAATTCTTTCTTTCCCTCTAAAGATAGATTGCAAAGAGATAGGAAGCGTGAGAGGGGATGCAAAAAGAGATACGAAGGTTATTAGCATGCGATCAGAAGCATAGTGCTAACAATATACGGAATAAGCATACGTTTTTCTTTTTTGCATTTTATAAAGAATATGAAACAAAAAAAAAAAAGAATAGAGTAAGCCATATATAGAAGTTGCTTATGTCTAAAAATATGTACTACATATTTACTCTGTTCCGGTACTGGATACGGCGACGATGACACATTGACGACATGATAAGAAAGTAATATCCTTAATTTTTCCTTTAAGATATTACGTATATCGATTTCTTTTCTTTTCTTTTCTTTTTTTTTTTTTTCTTAAATGTGAGAGAAAAAATAGGACAGTATATAATCGGCCAACGTTATTCGCCAACTGGCTAATAAATACTTCGGGCTTGCATTAGCTCGTCCAACAAATAATTTCGGAATTTTTATTCTCGGTTTGGATCGAAAGCTATTAGAGATGATTTTGATCGATTTTAAATCGATTGCTTTTTTTTTTTTTCATTTTTTTTCCTCCTTTTTTCCGATATTGTTTAGGGCTATTTTTTTCTTTTTTTTTTTTTAATAGATAAATATTAATTAAACAAATAATTTTTTTTTAAATAAAAAATTAAATAACTAGGATCAATAAAGATCAATTGATTTTTAATATTTCTTAAGAACTTTTGGCCCAGCTTATATCGTTAAAAATTCTGAAAATCAATTTGTTGATCGATCCAATAGATATCTCGTGATAATATGATATGTAAGATTTAAATTCGATTCGAATTGATGGTTGATAAAAAAGGAAAAGAAAAAAGAAAAAAGAAAATGAAATGTTTTCGATGAATTCTACGAACGGGAGAAAGACATGAATTCGAGATACCGTGATTTTTTTTTTTTTACAATACAATAACGACAATTATAGACAATAGGACGTCACGAAATGCAACAACGCGATATGATCATTTTCATGGGTTAAGTTTGCTTGCGTGTATGCATATGTCGTATTATTATTATTATATTATTAATTTACCTTTGAGAAAATAGATATTAAATTTTGTTTCTATCATTAACTAATAAAAAAATAAAAAAAAAATGGACGAACTTTTTTCTATTAATGATCTCGGTTAGTATTATTCGATAATAAATTAGTAACCAGCACCATTTTTTTTTTTCTTTTTTAATTTTGTCGATGACAACAATAATAATAACCCCTTTTTTACGAGCCATCGCAGATCTATGTGCGTGCATTTTTAACCTTAGGAACTTTTTCACAATCTTAATAAAAAATAGTCAAATAGATAAGATTATGTAATAGATTTAAAAAATTACCTAGGGACATTTTTCGTTCTTGTCTGTATTTAAATCTTTCGACAATATTTCTCGATCGTCTTCATTCAATCTCTAATCGTTAAAAACAGAGATAGTAATAGTAATAATGATGGTATTAACGAAGGAAAAGAAAGAGAATGAAAAAGAAAAACAAAAAATCTTGACACGAGATCGAATAATTCGTATATCGTTCGAAACGTTAGGTCACATCCGAATCATGTACGATAGTATCGTTCGTTTGTTATAAGACCGGAAAATAAAATATAAATCGTGTCGGTAATAATTTACGACAAAAAAATATTACCCTTTTCCGTTTTGAAGAGATCGACAGTTAGTCTTCCGTTTTCAGAGATTTGCTACTCGCGATTTTTCTTTCTTTTTTTTTTAGATATTAATACACACTGACAAAAAATACGCACACATACAGAGACACACGACGGACAAACAAACAGAATGTCACCAAAGGTATTATAGCGCACACGGACATGTCCCTTCGATGGCTGCAAAGCCCTAGGTATGTTATATAGCCAGGTGGTGGACACCGTTTTTTCTCTCTCTTTAACTCGTACTCCGTTAGTTCTTTTTTTTTTTTGGCGGGGCACACACTCCAATTTTTGTTATTTTCTGCCAAAGATCTTTTTTTTTTTAAAAAATTCCCAAGCCAAAAGTTCCAGTTATCGTTAGAGAAAAAGATTATTATCGTTCGCACGAACGTAGTTTTTTTTTTTATAACGTATTGTTTGCATTCTTTCCCATTACTTGTAAATGTAGATATATCGTGTTAGATATTAGATATTAGTTCAATGGGTAAAGATAATCTGGAACTTTGCGGATGAGTCGAGGCAAACGATAAATTCGGCCGTATTTTTGAAGGCATTATTATACCTGCGTCTAATATGATGTCGCTAACGTCATTGTCGAAAGAGTCACGATCGCCGGCATCCAGCATGCCGGAAAACAGGGAAGATTCTTCGGGACTTTCGCCCTGCCATCTGATATTACCTAACGTCCCTTTGCTCGCCGACTTGCATCCGAACCACCAATAAGCTGTCGCCCTTGGGAACGCTGGCTCAGCGACGTCCACCTGAAAAATAACGTGATTTGTTTATTTCTCTGTTGCTCTCATGTTTAAGAATACGAAAGGAAAGAAACCAAAAAGAAAAAAAGAAAATACAATGAAAGAATAATACACACACACATATATATATATATATAAAGAAAGAAAAATAAAACATACTGAAAAGGTACGATCGTTGAATCTGTAATAGCCCTTGTCCTTGAAGAAATACGTGTATCCTTGATAAATGACAGCACCGTCTAGATTATCCGGTAGACCTTCCCAATTTTTGATTGGCTTTGGATAAGTACTCTTAACCGGTGGCTTTTGTACTTGATCGAATCGCCAGAATTTCGTTCCCTTGTAGAAATATATCTTTCCGTTTCCTGTCCAAACTGTCGCAGCGTCTATGTTGTCAGGTATTCCCGTGAAACCTTCACTTATTTCTTTTGGATATTGACCGTCCATATGTTTGCCTATGTACCTCCAATATTTCGATCCCTATACGATAGATTACATTTGTATATCTTCTATCTCTGTTCGAATTTGTTCTTGTTTTGTTAACGAGCTCACTTCAATCTTATTATTAATCCAGAGAGATTCTTACCTTAAAGAAATAAGTTTTACCGTTCTTGAATGTAAATGCAGCGTCTATATTACCCGGAAGACCCTTCCAAGAATTGCTAATCCGTTTGGGATAACCGCTAGCTATACCATCGGCTGTCAGTCTCCAATAATGTTCTCCTGCGAATAGGATCGATAGATCTTATTCAAACGATTCTTATCCACAAGATCGTTTTAACGATTACAAGTTAATAAAATAAAGTTTCAAGGATTTGATCGAAGGTAACATACCTTTGAAGACATATATGTGTCCTTCGGCGGAGTTAAATATCGTATCGATCTTTGGATCCATACAAAGCTCTGGATCTTCCTCGCCAGTTGGTGGTACAGATGTTGGATGAATATTCGTTGGTCCCTGTCCCCAACCAGTCGTTGTTCTTCTTCCGTATAGAGCCTAACGAATAATGGTGACATTTATTTGTTATTTTATTATCGATCAATCCTGTATTTGTTGTAATTCTTCTATCTGACCAAATTATTTACTTTTCTTTTTCCATCTTTAAAACTCTAAACAAAATAAATTTAAACTCACTTGAATACCATCGATGTCGTCGGAATGCAAATTGAAATTGGGCTCGTATCCACGATAAAACGGTGCCATCAGGGCGGCCTTAACGTCACTGTGACTTAATCCGAGCGAATGTCCAAATTCGTGTGCCGCAACTTGAAACAGATTCGTCCCACGATAACTGTTTATCGTCCATTGTTCGGCGTCATCGAAATGAGCGTCCCCACCGTAAACCGGGAAATAAGCATGTGCCAAAGTACCACCGCGTCCATCGAACGGATCACCGTCTCCGTGTTCACCGATTTCGAATCTGATGTCTATGTGAACCTGAATGAAATATTAAAATGTATTGGAATCTTTGTGTGTATATATATGTGTGTATCGATCTTGTGACCTGCACAGAGTTTTGCATCTTTTTTATCGGTTGGTGGTTGATAGTGTAAATATATATATATATATTTTAATTTTAAATATACATATTTAGATAAATATAAGATAATCGAATCGATCAAAAGTTATCACTTACCGAGCCTGAAGATTTAACCGTGAAGGATAAATCGGTGTATTGGGACCAAACGTTAAAAGCTTTAGCGATTTCCTTATCAACTTCTGTTCTACTTAAACCCGCTGGATACTTGCTAATCCTGTAGGACAATTTCTTTACTCGCCATCTCGATCCTGCGTAAGAATAAATCTATATTGATCAATCATGTCGAACGAGTTTGTTATATTCTAACATAACTAACGATACTCGTCGCGTGTCATCGCGTAACGTAGGTTCATTACCGTGAACTTACAATTTATGCAATCGCTATGCTCTCATATACACTCGTATATACCAACATGCCATACATGCTAAACATGTTATAATTACTGGTTGGTTGTGTTATGCAACCGAAAGAATTCTTTTACCATCGCGGAAGATCGGAGATAATAACGCGACCGATTCTTTCGTCGAAAGATTAAATGTTCGTCTTTCTTTTATTTTTTTTATTTATTATTATTATTATTATTATTTTTTTTTTATACATGAAATTATCTTTTCAACACGTCGTCCCGGAATAAGTTGTTATGTTAGGCGACCGCGATTTTTTTTAATCGAACGAAATGATATTTTTCGAAGTACGATATTTTCTACGATATAAAAATGCCAACATCACCTATCGTCCATTTTAACGAATAATTGTTACAATTATTTCTCCTCGTCCGTTCTACTTTGTTCTTTCAAACGGTAACAGAACTTTGTATACAATAGTGGTATACCATAATAGGTGTTACGGATCGACGATCTCGATGTTCTTTCTCTATCTTCTTTATGTTAGTTCAAACCAACATGCACGAACGACAAGAGTTTGATAGGTCGGAGTAAAAAGTTCAAAGTCATGGTTATATAGATCGAATCGAATCATTTTTACGATTATCTTTTAATATTCGAACGATGTCCCATGACCATTAGATACATTTAAATCGATACAGTGCTAATTTTTCTTTCTTTTCTTTTCCTTTTATCTCTTTTTCTTTTTGTTTTTTTCTTTCTTCTTTTCTTTTTTCATTAGATCAATGATCCAACGAAAATTTTCCTAGTTACTTTCGTACTCGATATTTTATTAGGTTGGTGTAACGTGATAGTTTTTTTTTTTTTACGTATCGAGTAAAATAACAAAAATCATAATTGTTATCGCACCAAACAGATATCAATCTTAGAGATACATTTTTTTTTGTATAAAGTTTTGTTTCATATGAAGAGTAATGTCTTGAATCGACATTACTAGCTATGTTGGTTTCATTAAAATATTTTGTTAAATTCGGTGAGAGAGTTAGTGTTGGGTGGTGGGTGGGAGTTGTAGGAAGAGGTTTGTTGTTTGTAAAAAAAAAAATTATAAGCGAGCGATTTCTAATTAATCTTTGAAGAATTTATTTACGGAGGGCTACGCGAGTAAAAAATGAAATTAAAAGAAAAAGAAAAGAAAGAAAGAAAGAAAGAAAGAAAATGTTTTATCGTGCACGTATGTGTTTTATCGAATGCGAACAAGTCCGTTTGGGGTGACTGATTTTCCATCGACTATTTGTAATTACAATAAGACGGAAAGAGAGAGCCAGGAAGTCGAAACACCTGTTACCCGGTCTATTAGAAAATGACTCTCTTGTTAAAATTATAAACGAAATTTACCAATGATATCGATTATCGGATTTTTTATATTTTTAAAACATTCATATTTATTGTTCCTGTTCGTCGTTTTAAATTAATTTATTTCTTTTTTCTTCTTCGCCACGAAATAAAAAAGAAAAGAAAAGAAAAATAAATAAGAAAGAGAAAAAAGATTGTTATATTATATATTAAATATAAATTTGTATCATTAAAAGTTATATATTTATATCTCGAATATACACTTTTATATAGTTAAATCATATACGTTTATATATATATATATATTTATAGGAATATACTGATAATTATATATTTAATATAAATAAACAATCTATTTAAAATTTAAGAATTATTTTATATATATATATAGTAGACATTATATAATATATTTTTTGACTATACAAATTCGCTAGTTTCTCATTATATAATTATCCGCTTCGCTTTATAATAATTAAATATACGTATGTATTTGTATAGAGATAGAGTTAATATAACAAACTTTATTTCTAATTAATTATTGCATTGAATTTCGCTCACCTTGAAGAGCATATCTCTTCGATCTTCCATCGTAACTCGGTCCTACTTTATCTTTAACGCCGCATCTTGATAAAGACATATAATAGGCCGTTTCATCGTTCATAGAACCTGAAACATAAAATATGATGGTTTCCTAAGATTTTTCTCATTTTTCATAGATCATTTAATATCCATTATATGTTGTGGTTTTTCTTTTTCTACTTTGCTTTTTTTCGCGAAGGATGTACTCTTATCGATCCTTGAAGCAACATTTATAGTCTATTATCGGCACGAAATCGTTGAATAGATATTTACATACGACGTGCGAGGATGTGCGTGCATCCATCGATAAAATTATTTATTCATCTATCATCGTACGCACGATATCCGCGTATACGCCCATCAATAAATACAACAAATTATTAATAGTCACTTCAAATCACCCTAAATATCAATTATGAATGAATCTTTAATCGCATACAACGTAAACAACAAATTATTTACGTTTACTTGAAACATTCTCAAAACGTGAGTGTCTAGAAAAATTTATTTATCGAATGAACTTTTAAACGTTTCGTTTTATCATTAAAAAGTATTGCAACTTATACATTTTTTATTACACTTATTCCTTATCAATATTCAAAGATTTCTTATTAAAGAAATTACGTATATGCTCTATTCTGTTCTGAATTTTAATAAAAACAAAAGATCGACAAAATATACAAATTCTGAAACAATTTGCAATAGATCGATCGGTTTATCGATCGATCTATTCTTCTTTTCTCTATTTTATTAAACGAAATCAACGATCGATCCCGTTTCATCGGTAGACTGCACAGGAAACATTTGTTGACCATTGATTATATCTACAGATAGTAGGAAGTTCTCGTGGGTTGCTTGTCAGTCATGAGGCGGAAGATCGTCACCGATAATCACGTTTCTGTTCGAACAATATACCGTATACACCATCAACGATATACAATTTTATTGTTAGATCATTCCTTCCGGTTTACCTTCGCTCTCCTTTTTTTCTGTTTATTTAATTTTTCTTTATTTTTTTCCACCTTTTTTTTTTTTTTTATCATCTTTCTATCTCTATTACTTTTTTCCAGATTCAATTAGACGACAATTTATCTCTCGAGTTCGTATAAATCGCATGGAACATTTTTCTTCTTCTTCTTCTTCTTTTTTTATTCTTTTTTCTCTCTCTCTCTATTTTTCTATGCGTACATAATATTATCTTTAGCCACATAATGTCTTCACTTATCTCATATTAATTCCTCTTTACGCTTACTTGGAGAATCTCTCCTTGACACCCATTCCTTCGGGAAGCTTCCTATCTTCTATCCAATATCGTTTATTATTAAAGACAATTTATATCACGTTTCGTTTAAAAATCAAACTTTATTATCTCATTTCTACCATGGATCGATCTGTTTCTTCTTCTTCTTTCTTTTTTTTCCCTTTGAATCGAACGGACTGATACCCATAATTTATTTCTTATTTATTTACTTATTAATTCTTCTTCTTCTTTTTTTTTTTGAATCAAGATATACATAATTTCAATTTTTTTCTTCTTTTTTTTTTTCTGTAGATATAATGTGTAGACGTAACGATTGAAATGTATTTAATATATTTCTTTGTTGGATAATAATTCGTTAGCACGTTACGTAGTAAAACAATTATGTACCAATACCTAACGCGTCGCATATTCCGTGATTCTTCTATGATAGTAATAGTCAGCATGCAACATTCTTTCGCATATGTTACCAAGAAAATTGGTGAATTATCGTCAAGACTTTACTCGTCGTATACATATCAATGGTATTAGTAATCGTTCATTGTAAATCATTTGCGATTCGTACTTACGTAGATCATTTTCTTTATTGCGATCGGTAGGAAGCAAACTATTTATTAACACGCTCTCCTAAGTATCTATTAATATTGTATGAAAATTATTCTTACAATATGCACGATACTCTGAAATTGTTTTCAATTTCATTTACATATTTACGTGTAAATCATAGATACAAAATGTTCGCTCGAATGAAAAAAATAAAAGAATACTTCCGTATTATTTGTAACAATACGAATTAAATAAAAATTTCGTCATAACTTATTGGACTAATAATAAAAATAAAGATACATACGTGTATATATATATATATATATCTACACACTTGAAATGATTTTTTTTCTTTTTTAATATTTTTCGTTTCCACCTAGCAAACGAAGGCTCTCGGATTTTAACAACAATACCATGTAATAATATCATACGACGAGCATGAATCATCATCGTATAGCGCCACTGTCTTATAACATAGCGAAGCGTTCCATCGAACTCTGAATCATGCTTCAAATTGTCATAGTTAGTGATGACCACCAGGGAAACTCTACTTGTTATTAACATCTATCATAATGTCTGTCTGTCGTTTTTAATTTACGAATCATTACACGTCGTCCATTTTCTTTTTCCCATTCATTTTATCTCGCTCTTTATAATAATAAGAATCAATCGTTTCTAACAAAAAATAGGAAAGATTAGAACAGATTAGAGGATCGTACGGAATAATGTCTCTTATAAAAATTTTTCGTTTCTAAATTTCACCTAAGTAATGCGTAGAGAAGACTAACCACTTTCTCGCTGAGACACTCGTCCAGTTTGACGAGTTTCTCTGTTCGCGTTTGCGTTCGCGTTCGCGTCATGTGTCAAGGACATAACCTTGACAATGATCGTAGGAAAATGTTTGCCTCGACACCCGGACTCTACTTCTCTCTCTCTCTCTCTCTCTCTTTCTCTCTCTCTCTTTTTCTCTCTTTTTTATCTTTCACGATGTTTTTCGTTGCGGAACGAATTGACTCTGTGACCAGTGAACATCTCTTTTCTTTTCTCTTCTTTTCTTTTCTTTTCTTTGAACGAAATTTTTCCAGTTTATTGTAAATACTTTTTTGATCATACTTCTCAAAGGTCCTCGAGCTAAAGAAAGAGAGAAAGAGAGAGAAAGAAAGAGAGTGACTAACTAAACGTTGGAGAATCCTTCGGAGAGACAGCAATATGTCGGAGTGTTGGTCCTTCGTCGTCTAGACATTCAAGAATGCACTTTTCCTTTCCAATATGCTACGGTGATCCAGGGAGATTTATCATTTTGCATCTTTACTACTACTACTACTACTACTACTTTTTCTTCTTCTTTTTCCCATCTCTTTTCTTTTTCTTTTTCTTTTTTTCTTTTCTCTTCTCCTCGTTTTCAAGGTTCACGTCATGCAAACGATGATAATACATCCTGTCGCCATTCTCTCCTGCTAAATTTCTTCATAGAAAGATATTTTTCTTTTTTCGTTCTTCATTTTTCATTTTTTTATTTTTATTTTTCTAACGTACACGCGACTCTTTCAATTTTTCTTTTCGATTCCAATCTAATAATTAATCACGAACGTCCCTTTCGTATCATTTTTCTTGAATGTTTCATTTATTCTATATATACTCGAAAAGATCGTTGCTTTTTTTTTCATTTATTTCTTTTTTTTTCTTTTTCTCTTTCGATTTATAAATAATTCTCATCTCAGAATATTTATAAGACAGTACGTTCGTTCGATTCATCGAGAATGTGAACTTTATCGAAGTGACTTTTGAAACGGGACTTTGACATTCGACGCACATACATATTGTATATTTACGTATGTATAAGTATTTATGCATGTATGTATTTACGCAATAGATTAATTCATGCATGCGTGTCTCCTTTTAATTAGTTCGATTACTGCAAATTTCACTTATGCACGCGCCGACTCGTGAGTCACATACAGTCGACATTGAACAAGTGCATAGATATATGTGTAAGTATGCATCTATATCGAATGGAGACGATGAAGGTGGTGGGATTTGCTGATTCATGTCGATTAAAACGAGTTACGATCAAAACTAGAGTAGTATCTACTCACATGGAACGGAATTTATATATAATAACTTTCTTAGCTCACGTCAAATTATTATCAAGTTTTTTTATCAACAGAATTTTTAATACGACCTAGACGAAATATCTCTAAACGTCATTTAAAAAATTATCCTTTCTCAAAACTTTTTAGACTATTTTTTTTTTTAATAATGTTGAATTACGAGAGTCCAGGAATTATTTTACAATTTCTTATTTTACAATAGGGACTTTTGGTACAAGCCTATATTAAAAAATTCAAATGATATTTATTGGCTGATCCAATAAATATTTAATAATAATAAAAAGAAAAAAGAAACAATATTAATCAAATTTTGTGTCAAAGTCATTTCATATATCGGGTGACTTAATATATATTGTATATTATGTTAGGTCTATCGAAAAGTTCTGTCCGTAGGTTATAAGTATTTAATATTAATAAAAGGAGTACGGATTTATTGTATTTTCTTATTAAATTCGAAAAAGAAAAAGGAAAGAAAAATTGATAAATGAACAGAAGCAGAACAGAGCTTTTTCATTAGATCTAATCAAGGATGAAATTGTTGATTGTACCTGTTATATTGATTCCAGCAAGCGATTGAAACTCTGAGATTGCTTGAGATAATGACTCCTCGGAAATGATTCCGCCATTTGCAGGATTAACCGATGGCAAATATCCATACTGCGAGAGATATCTCTGTAATGCAAACAAAAAGAAAAAAGTTAGAATAATATAAAACAAATGAATATAAATATCGAAAAAAAAATATAATACATCTCGAGTAAAATCATTATCTTTTCTGACCTTTTCTAAATTCGTCAAAATCGTAATATATAAAAGATATAGAAATGTTTACAAATCATTATTCATTTATATTTAACAAACTTTTTTCTTGTTTATAAGTTCTTGTTAAAGTGTCGTAAATATTCTATCGAAAAATTTGGAAATTTATTCAGCGACACGACACATTATATATAGTCAAAGCGTTAAAAAGAAAAAAAAAGAAAGCAAAAAAGAAAAGAAAATAATTAAATCTTTCGAGGGTAGGACCAATTCATCGTTATGTACGTCGAAGCGATAAGGTACGATCTATTATCGATGGTTATTGTGTATGCGTGGGTGTGTTCGTTAGCTTAATTGCGACCCATTGTATCTTGGAGTGTAAATCCGGGTAGGCTAATCAAAGGATCATTGTTTAAACCAAACTATCTTGCTTTCTTATGTCGACCTTGCGATTTATTATCGAACTATTTCGAAGGTTGTCATTTATATACAAAGATAGATTGCCTTACTTATCCGCGTGTAAATTTGTCGAGAATTCTTCTTCGTTGTTCTCTTTTTTCTTTTTCATTTTTTTTCTTTCCTTTATATATATATATTTTTTTTTTTTGATTGGGTTAATTCCTTCTCGCTTTTGCGATAAAGTTCTCTATCTCTTTCTCTTTCTCCTTCTAATATCCAATTGTTATCGTTTCTCAAAAGAAATGAATATATAATAAAGAAAGAGAAATAGAAAAAAAAGAATAAGAAGAAGCAAAAGGAAAATTATGTAAAAGGAGAGTAGTAATTGATATTCATTTTGTCGAATACATACATATATACATATATGCATAGACAGGTATGTATGTAAATAAGTAGATAGATACGTCTATTGTTTCATAGACTAGACTAGACGGGAGGGAATCCTGCATTTGCACATCGATATTTCCGAATGAATTTAGGACAAGGACCAAACACCGAGTAGGTAAGTACAACCTATTCGCGAGGTCGAGACGATTTCCGTGTCTATCGTATCGAGTAACGAAAGTGGATTATAAACGATTTGAAAAGTGGATTGAAACCCTTTATGAGAGAGAACGAACGAACTAGATATACCTATAGGCTTTTAAGTCTTTTCTACTTTGGATTATGTATTATATATATACACACACACACACATACACACACATGATCAATCTTGGAACATCTTTTTTATGAATTAGGGAAATGACAAATTTTTTTTCGGTGACCACACGCCGATGACGATGACGATGACGATGACGATGACGATGATGATGATTATTCGAGGCTAGTGACCTAATCGATGCAATCGATTAACAGTTACTTAAACGTCTCAGACATGGGTTTCTCATTAATATTCTGGGAGCGATTACTATCTGTACCCTATCTGTATTTGTAATATAGTCGAGAATATAACAGTAAACTTTCGTCGTAGAAAGAAATTCATATTCGAGACTTCGAGTAGGAACGATCGACGATTACGTCACATTACAACGATTAGAAACCATTCACTTCTTTCTCTTTTCTTTTCTTTTCTTTTTTTTTTTCTTTTAATTTTTTCTTTCTTCCTTTTACGAGTTATCGCTTTATACGAATTAAAAAATTGCTAACTGGGCTTCTTGCGTTTTCGAGTTTTTCACGCTTGACATCAGTTTATTTCACGGCTTTTTTATTTTCTTTCTCTCTTTTACTCCTTGCTCTTTCCTATTTTCGTACAATAGAACATTCTTCTTAACACGCGTTGATATAGGTCAAGAAGATATACGTGCTCAGGAGAAAGGACTCGAGTTATCGATTATGAGAAAAGAACGCGTTCGCGTTCGTGTTCTTCTCATCGAAATTCCGTATGAAAGGAGTTCATTATACCGACAAGAAATTTACACTAAAAAGGAAAGAAAGAAAGGAGTAGAAAAAAGATTAAAAAATAAATAAATAAATAAAACGAAAAAAGAAAAAAAAGATATAGAACGACTCAATGACAATTTATAAGAGTAAAGTGGATTAACTATACGTGTGACCTTCGAAATCTATTTACGAGCACTAACCATCGAAGCGATACTTAGTCTGCATTAGTTTAGATGACTAATTTTTCAATACGAGGAAAAAGGATAATTAAGATTATTTCTCAAGTTCAAGATTTCGACGAGTAATTGGAAAGTATTAGCTCTGTATCGTTATCGATAACGATTCTAATTGGAATTAATGATAAACTAAAAACCGCGAGACGCGACGATTAGCTTTTCGTGGATAATCGAAATCTGTCTGTCTCTTTCCGTCTCTCTTTCTCTCTCTTTATCTTTCTTGTTACTTTCCACACACGAATGCACACGTATATACACATACGTACGCGAAGATACCAAGTGTAAATAGTGTTCCACGGAAATGAATGATAATAAAAACCGCAAAAGTTAATAAGACGATAAGATGAAGTTGTCGGAAAATAATTGTCGATTCATCGTCGTCGTTGCTTTTATTACATATTTTTTATTGACAGATAAAGATGACGAACGATCGTTATCTATCGGTAAATCATTATAGGTTTAAATGAAAAATATAATCGAAAAATCAAAATTACTATAAGTCTTATTAAACGTAAATTGTGTTATGGTGAAGGAGAATAGGTGAATCATAAGATCTTCCAACTAAACTTCCTACGATCATTATATTACGATGATCATTAGAAATTTAGAAGGTAATAAAAAGAATTATGATGATTTTATATATGACATATCCAATTCACATATCCCATTCTTTTCCTTTTCGTTTATGATTCAACTAAGTCTCTCAAATTCTCACTTCGTCTTTTTTTTCCTTCCTCTTCCTTTTTCATTTTCCTTTTTTATTATCATCATTATCATTTTTTTCTTTTTTTTTTTTTTATTTTCTTCTTTACACCGACCATTGGTCGACTCACTCGAATTTCGTAATCCTCCTGCGCAGCTCGACTTCCGAGAAGTCGCAAGATTTTTATGAATGAAGAAGGTAGTACGATATATATGTGTGCGATTTGTGTTTATATGTGTACGTGTGTGTATGTACGTGGTACGATGTGTAAGCACGTGCGTGTTTCGCGCATGAATGGACCTTACCCCTCCTCCACCGTCAAAGAATACGCCTCTGCGTTCACTATGCGTACGTATACGTTTATACGTATATACATATGTCCGTTTTATATGTATATACATGTGTGTTTCTACCAATAAATTGTAGAATACTATCGTGAATGAATCAGTAGAGAGATCAGTTCCATGAAATCGATGCTGACTCGTGCGTGGATGGTAACTCCATTAAATCTTACATTAATTAGAAGATCAGAGTAAATAGGAGAGGAGGAGACAGACAGACAGACAGAGAGAGAAAGAGAGAAAGAGAAAGAGAATGACGTATCCTGAGTCAAGGATATTCAACGTCTCTCAAAGAACTTCAAGGAAATTTGCATCGTCGAATAATTCGAAAAGTTCTGATTCGTTTTCTTGAATCTTGCTTGAAATGTTTCAACTCATCAAAACTTTTATTTTTCGTTATACTTCTTATACGTATCGAAGGTATTAACATAATTATATATTGAATATAAATTAATATATATATATATTCTTTTTTAAATAGAAATGTATAACCAGCTACGAAATGTTTAGATATTGTATTATATTATATACTTCATTTATCGTTCGTTAATTCAACATATTTTTAAGTATGAATTAATAACCGATAAACAACATTGAATAATTGAAACTTTTTTTTTTTGTATATCCATCTATCTTTTATGAAATCGATTAATGGAATTTAATATAATATTCCGATAGAAAGGTAATTAACATGTGACATATTACTTGATATTATTTTTTATGATTTTACTTGAAATTTTTCGAAAAGTTATCGGTCTTTTATTAGATTCTATTGATCGTCTTTGTCTACTTACGTATTATATAATATTCCTCGAAATATATCGAAGTATGACTAATCCATATTTTTTTTTCATCTCTCTACTTCTTTTTTCTTTTTTTTTTTTGCAAACGTAATTAGAAATACCGATATTCTTTCATTAACATTACTTAATCGTATTTGTTCCATTGATGAGCAAACAAATGTAGAATTCCTTCGACAATGCACTAGTCGACTATAAATACCTGTGATTCTTGAGAATAATGATTATACGATTGGCTAGATGAAAAGAGATTAAGAAACTGTATACATAGGAAAGAGATAAAACAAATTTACATACGTGAGACACGCTGACGTAGTTTTGATTCCTTATCATGTCTCGCGTCATTTTAGTAACTCTTAATTAAAACAACACTTTGTACGAGTTTTATATATGTACATATATATATATATATATATATATATATATATTAAATGGCAGCAGTAAAAATCTGTGAACATGAATTATGAATAATGTTCTCCTTTGTCACGTTTGCACGTGACGATTTCCTTGGTAATTTTATATTTAAAAATCACGTTTGACACACACGATTTCTTTTTTTTTTTTGTGAAAAGAAAATGTCGGAAAAGAATTAATTTTTTGTGAAAAAGAAACGTCCTAAGAAGAAGATAATATTATTGTTTTAAAAATCACGTTCGATAGATGGGATAATATTTTTTTATTTCTTGTAAAAAAAAAAAAAAAAAAGAAGAAGAAGAAGAAGAAAAAGTAAAACAAAGTAAAAAAGAAAACAAATTATTTTTTGAGAAAAAAAATCGAGAGAATATTATCTATTTATATATATTTTTTACACACACGAATATATATATATATATATGTGTATATAAAATATAAATTATATAGATAAATTTGTTGATGAAATTTGCACACGTGGAAATATACGTATCTTTTTTATGCTTCATGAACAAATGCATATTCCAGTTATATCGATAGACGATAGTCGATACTAGTCAGTGATGTCTCATCGATTAAACTTTACTCGGCTCATGATATCTAAGATCTTTGAATTCATAAACTATGGATATGAGAATTGATATTGCCGCTCGAAAACAGATATATAACTTTCAGATATATACTTATGCATGCACTTATGTACATATTTTTTTCAATAGCAATGACATTATCATATGCTTATAAATAGAATTATTGTTTTATATAGTATCGTTCGATCGAAATTAAAGCAAATTTTCATCTCCTTGATCCCGTAAAGTCAACGTGATTAGTTACACGTGATTTGTTACCTTGAACTCGTTGCTTAGAATTATTTCATGCATGGACACCGAATCCAATGCTCGTTTTCTACGAAAAGATAAGAAGACGAAAGAAAAAGAGAAAGAAGAAGAAGAAGTCAAAAGTCAGATCAAAAAAAAAAAAAAAGAAAAGAAAAAGAATATTTGTATCGCGATATATATTTAATGCTTTATTACGTTTCATTTGCAATTAATTTGATATCATCGTCTTCTTTCGCTAATTAAATGCATTTAAAGCTTCTACAATGTTATCGTAAATACATGTAATACGATCGTATATAATGAACATTGTCGATACTATTATAGTACTACAAGAGCTTTTATACACCCTCTATCTCTGTTTAAAGATTTATTTTTATCCATCTAACGTCGTCGAATGTACTAGACAGGACCGTATACATTATAAAATACATTACACTCGACTTGGGACTTCTTATTTTCTCTCTCTCTCTCTCTCTCTCTTTCTCTTTCTTTTCTTTTTTTGTGTTTTTTTTTTTTTTGAGAAGACGATGAGAGTCGCATTTAAAGAATTGTTCTCTTTCCTCATAAACAACGATTAAAAAAAGAAAAAGAAATACGTACGTATTTGATCGATTAGATATAAATTTGTTCGCAACGATGTATGTGACTGACATTAGTCAGGGCATTCCTAACTATAAATACGGCTCTGTACGTGTACATGCACTTGTTATAGGATAACATTAGACTTGGCAGATGTCAAAATTTCAAACGGACATAAAGTACATATATAATTCGTAACAATAATAGAGCTATTATCGATAATTGTTTCTGTTAATACGTTTGCGGAAACGAAACGTATAGAAGTAAAGAGAATATTTTCTATTAAAAGAAATAAATAAAAAAATGTGTGTGTGTGTGTGTGTGTGTGTGTGTGTGTGTATGTACATAGATATACAAGTACAAATAGATATATACATATTTTATAGTTCTCTTTTCTTGGTTATAACACGAACGTTACCTTCAAAACCGGTAATAGCATTTACCGCATTGCATCTTTGCCGAAGTAAGCCGAAGTTTCCTGATCGGTCGATTTATCCGATTTAAATGTACATATGTACACACACAGACACACAAGCAGACATCTTTCCCCATGACCTGAATTCAATTCGAAGCACAGAAATTCACTCTATTCCGGAAATGTCGTAACGAATTTATTGTCTCCGGCAATTTACACTTCTCTTTCGTGGTTGTCACCTCTGTTGTTATTGTTGTTGTTGTTATTATTATTATTGTTGTTGTTGTTGTTGTTGTTGTTGTTGTTATTATTATTATTGATAATTATTAACGATAGAAATAATGACTCTGTTCCGTTTCTCTAATATCTTCCCGTCGAGTTATGTATTTAAATAATTATATACGTACATAAGTCTCATCATGTAAGATATTATAACGAGCAAACCAAAGAAGATTTTTCTATATCCCTTCGAATTCTTCTAACGCGCGATAAAAAATTAGAATTTTTCCATTAATCGTGACGAAAAGAAAAAGAAAAGAAAAATTAATAGAGGTTTAAAAATAAAAACAGGTGTACGTGGTTATAACTGGGTCGTCCTTATCTCATAACGCATGTTAACTTTGTTGAATTTTCGTTTTGAGTAAATAGATGCGTTACGTATTAATATCTACATACATACGTAAAACACACACTTATATATATATATATATAATTTGTGTGTGTGTGTGTGTGGGGCAGTGGTACCGAGCAAAACAGGTTACCGGGTCATTCCATCTATCACGACGTCACGATGTCCGCCATTAGAAGGCACCCAGTTTATCGATCAACAACCCTCGAGATATAATCCTTTTGCAGGAATATTTAACAATATCAAAATTGCCATATTTATTTATTTCTATTTTATTTATAATATTTAATTCTCAGTAATGGATGCTGCTAAAATGTCGATTGAAATCTTCAAAAAAACAAAAAGAAATCTATTTCGATCAATCTCTCTCTCTCTCTCTCTCTCTTTCTCTCTCTCTATCATTCTTTTTCTTTTTATCTTTTTTGAAGTTGAAAGGACGACCTGGATTTTGTTGGATTTCTATGAGGATTAACATAAGTGCGGCTAGAAACGGATTTTTTAAACAGATTGTATGTGGGTATGTATATGTATATATATATATATTTCTATCTATATATACTTTTATATATATATATATCGTACCTATGTGTATGTATGGATAACCTCAAAGAGATAATCGATATCCATTATACGCAATCTCTTTTCAATCTCCCCTTAAAACATTTATAGAACCCCGTTCGACTTTATTTTATTATCTACGTACATACATATGTATATACACACACATATATATATATACACATAGGATGTGTTCTCTTGATCTTTGCGTTCTTATATCTGTAGAACGTTATCTCAAAGTGTTATCATTGATAACGATGGAATGAGTTAGATTTGCTACGTTGAAGAAGACGCGAAATAAGTTTTGTCCCGCGAATATAATGAACGACAAAGATGAGGATTTAAAGCGAACGTAGGCGAGGCTCTCTCACTTTCTTTCTCTCTCTCTCTCTCTCTCTGTGTGTGTTTTTTTTTTATTTCTCTTGAGTTACATACTAGGAAAAGAAGAAGACTTAATGGCTCCTATAAACGTATCGAGCTTGTTTGCAAGCGTGACTCACGTTTCATTCTAAAAAGGGCTAGTTACACGAATAATAATAATACTACTAATAATAAGGAAACCTTATATAGAAATATATTAAACAAAAAGAACAAACTAAAGATCACGTAATAAACATGATATATCTATCTATAGCGTTAAAAATAAAAAATAAAAATAAATGAATGAATGAATGAATAAAAGACTACAAAAACAAATAAAGAAAGAAAGAAAAAAAAAACATGATAAAAAGGAACAAGAATGAGGAAAATATTTAACATTTTAAAAACTATGTCTGTCTACTATCTATGTATGTGTACAACGTTATTCCGTTTAAATGTCGCATATCAAGTTCTTGCATGCATCTATAGAATTGTGGAAGCAAAATAGAAGAAGAATAAGAACGAGAACAAGAGGAGAAGAAGAAATAGAAGAAGAAGAAGAAGAAGAAGAAGAAACAGAAGAAGAAGAGGAGGAGGAGGAGGAGGAGGAGGAGGAGAAGGTGGTGAAGAGAGGCACGAGTATCGTGTAGCGACCCCGACCTTGAAGAGGTCTTTGTCGACACAGATCCCATCAGTATTCCACGCCCTCGCATCTCCTGCCAGACGTTTCTTGAATACAAAAAATACAACGAGCATCTATCCACTCTGCGCTTTGTGCGACCTAACAATATATTTTCGCGTTTGCTTACTCTCTTTCTCCATCTTTCTCTCTCTCTCTCTCTTTCTCTCTCTCTCCCTTTCTTTCTCCCTCTCCCTCTTTCTTTCTAGAAGATCCTCTCATCGATCGATGGCTACATGCGTTCCTTCGCAAAGTGGAAATATATCGGATCGTGTACTTTTATTCCCGATGCGAGGAACGCCTTCTAATCTCAACCTATACATACATACATATATGTATATATATATATATTTGTGTATATACAAATATACATACATATGTATACGGCAGTAGTACTTAGATACATTATATATCTTTTAATCTCAACTGTAAGTCGCGTGGCTAACATAATATGTTATTCCTTTCACGCCATAGATTTTACCTCGTTTTTTCTTTCTTTCTTTCTTTCTTTTTTCTTCTTCTTTTTTTCTTTTTCCATTTTTTATTTCGTTCTCTTCAAAATTATCGATTTATTTTTACGTTTAGCAATTAGACACGTATGCTTCCTTTTTTTTCTTTCCTTTTCTTTTCTTTTTTTTTTTATCGTAACTTAAGTATCAGTAGTCGGCTATTTTTATTATTTTTACTACGAACAGTTACAAGGAACAAATTTATTTCTATTAATTTCTATCCCTCTTTCGACCCTGACCCATCTGGATCGATCGAGCGCATTACAAATTCTCATCAACTTCGTTAATCGTAGATTCGTTCTTTTTTTTTCTTTCTTTTCTTTATTTCTTTTTTTTTCTTTTATTAGCAGCAAAATACAACCTCCTCCTCTGTTAGATCGCGTTGAACCTTTCCCTTTCTTTTCTTTTCTTTTTTTTTTTTAATGATCACGAATCGTTCCTTGACACCGGTCGCTTTTCTCTGACGCACCGTCGATCGCTCGATTCTTATCATCGAGTCGTTTCTTTTAAATTATCGTCACGTCGACGTCGACGACGACGACGACGTCGACGACGTAGCAAAGTAGAAGAAGAAAGAGAAGGGGTCGATGTGATTTTTGATCTTTCATTGATTATTTATTAAAGTATCGACGTATTAAGAATTTTTCTTTTTACCAGTTTTATATTAATTGATAATCGTGTCGATATAATCACGTCGATTTCAATTCGAAATTCTTATAAATTCGATAAACGACTTCACGTAGCAATATTGAAATTATCGTTTCGTTATTCGTCTCGTCAATATTTTTTTTCTTTCCCTTTCTTTCTTTTTGTTTTTGTTTTTTTTTTTATCATTTTATTTTTTTTATCAATCAATCGTAAGTATGAATATAATTCGACGAATTATTAGATTCATTCAAATGTCATAATTAAAGTACTTGACAATTTTTTTATTAATCGCTTACGCATTGATATTTTATTAGAAATATCAATGACTGATCATTTATTTAAAATGATAAAAAATGTTTAAAAATACTGAACGTATATAAATAGGAAATATTCGTAGTCGAGTCGATTTCTCATTTCTTTTCTTTTCTTTTCATTTTCTTTTTATCTTCTTTCCTTTTCATTATTCCGAGAAATCTTTAAACGTTCCGGTATATACACATAAATACACAATTTTACTTTAGTTCTTTCGCTTTTTCATTTCTTTCGGAATCTTTTCCGTTGTTGTTTAAGACATTGAAAAAGAGAAAGAGAGAAAGAAAGAAAGAAAGAAAAAGAGAAAGATAAAGATAAAGTGAGTACGTTTCTTCGCAAATCTTATTTTGTGATTCGTACGAACCCAACAGACGTGTTCAAAACAAGTCGAAGTAGGGTGTTTGACCCTAACTGACCTTACTTGAGTCAATTCTCTTAAGACACTCCTCTACTTTTTCTTACACACGAATTCTTCGGTAAAGGATGGTCCTGATCGGTTGAATTTCGATCCCGTATTTTTTTCTTTTGTTCTAAAGTATTTCGAAAGAAAAGTATTATAAGATGGGGATAACCATTTAGATAACGATAACGTAGATATTATTATCTTTATCTGTCTTTATCTGTCCGGAAAAAATCTAACAAGTATTGTCAATAAGTAATATCGAAAGTTTTATTAATTCATATCTAAACGTACGTAGTATCTTTTCATTTTTTATTTTTATTCATATTTTTTTTTTATCGAACAAAATCTTTGCTATCCTTACAATTAAATGAAAATAAATTTTATATCTTAGCATTGTTATATTGAAAAAAAAAAAGAAGAAAAAAAGAAAAGACGTGTTCAATATTTGATATCCAAATAGATTAACCATCTTAGAGAGTATTTGGTTTGCCGAAATACTTGTTAATTAAAAAGTAGACAACGTTACTTTTTTGTATCGAAAATTTGGACATTCTTATTTATAATACATGCCAATTCGATAGATAATAAAACGGACACGAGTTAGTCAGCCAAGAGTTAGTCAGGAAATTTTTCTTTCGACAAACTTTTCTTTCTTATTGAAACGGATCTTGGAAAGGATGCTGACCCGTAGAGATATATAAAATGAATTTTACAGTTGATCCGACGTTACAGTAAGCTGAGAAAGGTGATAAACCGAAGTGAATCACATGGCTTGTAATAATATGTATGTAAAAAAATTGCTGATTCAACGACTCCGGAAGTAACGTATTGCAGTGTATAGTGTACATAGTAGATAATGTGTCGTACATACAAAGCGAACGAACGAAGATGATTCATTCTCGAACTGAACGATATAAATGCAAGTTAGCCTTCTTTTTAAACGATAACGTAAGTACTTACATACATGATTTAAGTCAATGTCGACTTATGAGAAATATAATAAATTAAATGCATTCTTTTTCCTTACCTGTATGGAAAATACTTACACTCACGTATGCGGTTATCGTATAAAAATATATATCGTATAAAAATATTAATTATACATATGACTTATAATTTATCCTTTATATTTTTCATTACGTGCTTTTTCTCTTATCTTTTTCTAGCAGGATATTTATTATATATTAGATTATTATATACGTATGTATGCATATGTATAATGACACTATTACAACACGAGTGTGCGTGTACGTTCGTCCTTCTTTTATATATATTATATATAAGCTTGACCTTGATGATTGAATCTTCTTTCTTTAGCTTAATAAATCACAGTTATCTTTTCTCTTCTTTTTTTTCTAATTAATTATTCAAAAAAAAAAAAAGAAAAAAAAAGAAAAAGGAAAAGAGAAAATACATCGGTCCATTGGGACTCTCTCTCTCTTTTTCTCATATATATATATATATATATATATATATATATATATAAAGAAAAAAAATATTTAATACAAGAACCTACTTTCTCTTAATAGAATTTCAAATCCGATTTCGTAGATCGACAAAAATTAATATTAATATTTCGTTGCGATGTGTTGTTTCATGGAAATGATTTTTCTTTTTCTTTTTTTTTTTTATCAGGAATTTCGCGGATACACTTGCATAATGAATATGCGCTCGCGTGCGCTTACCGTCGCACGTGACAATAAAAACGTGGATTATAATTGCGTAATGTCGAAGGCATTCTTCCGGAAATTCGAATCTAGCGGTTGCATAGAGAAAAAGAACGAATTGTCATTTCGTACGCGTGATGTATTCGTAATAGCCAGGACCGAATTTATATCTTTGGAGGAGACCATAAGCGCAACATCATTATGAGTTTCTTCGAACGAACGGGTTTTATTTCAATTTGTCGAATAGATGCATTCTTTTATTTTTTTTATTTTTATATAATATATAAAATATATTTTCTACGAACGAGTTTGCTTCAGTTTGTCGAGTACGTGCAATTTTTTTTTTATCTTTTTTATTTTTGACTTATTATTTTTATAGCAAATATATCAGGCTGTTCTTTTCTATAAATTATATATATATATATATATATATATATATATATATATCTTTTTTTTATATTCTTCTTTATAAAGGAAATGTGAAAATATCACTATAATATCTTAATGAGGATATTAAATCGATTCGGAACGTGAGTTTCGCTTTCGAATAGCTACGTAATTCCTCACGATAGGTAGTACGTACTTTACATCGTAAAAGTTCTCCGTAGTGTTTTCGTTTATACTCTTAATCGAACGAAAACGAAAAAGAAATCAAATGTCGGGCTTGTTCTCTGGTTGTTCCATTTTCCCACCGGTATAAACAAGAAATAACATTAGCGATAAGCCAGAATTTTAAGGCTCATTCGTGCAAATTTTATGACAAATTTTATTCCAATTTGTTTTACGTGCTAGAGAGAAAATAAATAAATAAAACAGATAAATAAATAAATAAATACATAGTCGGTCGAGCACATAGTTGCACGCCTTCGAAAAGAGTCGCATGTATCATGCAACTCACGTGCATTCATATATATATATATATATGTATATATATACCTTATGACACCATAGAATTTTTTTTTAATAATATAGATTTTATATATATATATATATATATATATATATATATATACACACACACCGATTGACTTTAGAGAATTTTTCTTAATAAATAAATCGTAGATTTTCTTTTCTTTTCTTTCCTTTTTTCTTGATCGATCGATCGATCGATCGGATTTATATCAATCAAACATAAATCCATTGTAAAAAAAAAAAAAAAATAAAAAATAAAAAGAAAATTCTTTCGATATAATTTAATATGACGATTTAGCAATTACATAAAATGCAATTTGAAAACTAGTTCGAGCGAATATAGTTAAATTCTATTAAATACTGTCGTCAAGAGATAGAAAAGGAGAGACCTTTTATGACACTGTCCGGTCTCTAGAAAGAGAGAGAAAGAAAGAATGCCAAACGGGTCTATGGTTAAGTAAAGAAACGGCCGATCGAGCCGGATCGAGCGACGATGAGAGAATATCCTATTGCTCGATCGTTAATATTCCGATGACGGTTAATTCGTGTTCTGACTGTGGATACGCGACAACGAAGGCCAACATTCGCGCTCGTCTTACACACGACGGTGTATTTCCGTGTCGAAGCACATACATTATTTACAATTTCCTAGTACGATCTGCGTGATTGAGAGGAAGAAAGAAAGACGGATTATGTAGAGAAAAAGGAGATAGAAAGAGAGAGATAGAGAGACAGAGAGACGAATGATCCCAAGAGAGTAAGTTAGTAGCTAGTTGGCAACTCGCCAAATCGACGAACATATTTTCCATAGATTTCTCTTTTTTCATTATTTTTTTTTTAATATAATTAAATAAGCAATATATATATATATATATTAAAAATCATTTGAAACGTTGACATCAACAAAGCAAGTATTACTAATTTTCAATCCGACACACAGAGCAAATTATTCTTGAAAAATTTTCAAATTCTATGATTAGAGAGAGTATGTAAGTCGATGAGTATCGTTCCTCGTAAGCATTTTGTTTTTCTTTGATACTCGCATTGCTTGCTAGGGGAAAAAGGAAAAAAATTACATATTACATACGTACTACGTACATACATACATATGTAGATACTTAGTTGCAGCTTGCGAATCCGAGTTGGCTCGTTGCCACTTGCACATAAATCTGTGTCAATTACGAAGAGGAGGAGCAGGAGAAGAAGAAGAAGAAGAAGAAGAAGAAGAAGAAGAAGAAGAAGAAGAAGGAGGAGAAGAAGAAGAAGAATCGTTGAAATAAAGTTAAACGACGTATTTCCTGTCGGTGGATTCACCGATGACGGATATCATTATATGTCCAACGAATTTCTTCTCCGATTGATAATTCTTGTTATATAATAAAATGTTGTAAAATAAAATGTACAATATTTAAGGAAATATCATCGATTGTCGTGTTCGATCATCGCGATTCTACAAAAAATATATAATCGGCGGAGTTCGGAATCTTCAATGAATTTTCTTTTCTTTTTTCTTTTTGTATTATCATCATCATTATGATTATCATTACCATTATTCTCTTTTTATTTATTTTATTTCTTCTCGTAAAGATTCACCAAGTTCGTTGTTCTATTTAAGTGCGAAGAATGAGCTATTGCAAAGTACATGTATGTCTGTGTGTATTTATGTCTGATTCGAATAACGACGTTTCTACTACTGCCTACGTTCGAACAAGTAAAATCTTATTATTACTATTATTACTACTTGTACAGAGAGAAAGAGAGACGGAGGGACATTAGATGAATTTAGAATTAGCCTAGTTTCTATACTAACGTCAGTGTGTCTTATAATCTGTCGTACAAGTCCCATTTATTGTATCTTTCTTATCAAAGATATCAAATTGGGTACTCGATCGTTAGATTAGATCAGTGTTATTAGAATAAAAAAAAAAGAAAAAAAAAAAAGAAAAAAAATAATCGTCGAAACGAAAGATTTTTTCTTTATCGGACACATTTTCGTTGCTTACACCTTCATATTTTTTTTGTGTTTCTTTTTTTATCTCCTCATCGTCGTTGTCAACTACAACACAACGATCAACAATAACAATAACAATAACAACGTTGTCTTCTTCGTGGACCCCCTTTTTTACATTCAGTATAGCATTGTAATTAAATGCGACACTGACGACGCTTACTCGTTCCCGCCTTTAGTTTCTCTCTCTCTCTTTCTTTCTCTTGTAACTTTTTACAGT
Organism: Vespula vulgaris; assembly: GCF_905475345.1. Classification (NCBI taxonomy): domain Eukaryota; kingdom Metazoa; phylum Arthropoda; class Insecta; order Hymenoptera; family Vespidae; genus Vespula; species Vespula vulgaris. The sequence continues at coordinate 2,773,757 of NC_066607.1, forward strand.
AGTCACACACGTGTTCCCCTGCAGCACGTGCAACTGCTGAAACGCGTCATGTATATCCTATATGTGCAATGACTTTCTTTTGTTGATTTTTCAGTTATTCTTTTTTTCTTTCTCTTTCATTTCTTTCTTTTCGTCTTTTTTCTCTTTTTTTTTCTCATGTCTCTGTCTTTCTCTCTCTTTCTCTCCCTTTTTCGAAACGCAGAAGAAGAAGGATTGATTATTCTTGTCAGATCGTTGAGAAGGAATGAATGAAATTAACATTTATTATTATTGTTATTGTTATTGTTATTTTTATTATTGTCATCATTGAATTATTATCGATTGTTACTCTAGAAAAAAGATGAATGAAATTAACATCATCATCATCATCATCATCATCATCATCATTATTATTATTTAATTATTATTGATTACTATTTGAGAAAGAAGATGAATATAATTAACTTTATTATTACTATTATTATTATTAAGTACTACCTGAGAAAAATAATGAATGAAATTAACGTTATTAATATTATTGAATTATTATCATCTACTACTTGTCCAGTTTTTAATGCAAGTAAGACCATTCTAATCGTTCTTTATATCGAACTCCTATTATAATTTTTCATTACGAGATACATCTTACATGTTCCCATAATAATACTTACAACGAAGCTTTACACGAAACACATATGCATGCACGCACGCACACATTTATTTCGAAATTATTCATTTTTCATGTTGGAAGAACATCGCGTTATGGATAATTGGCACGTTCTAATCAGACTGTGTGCGTTTGAGTACTATGTTAGAACATCGTTCGTTCTTTGTTGTAAAAAATAATGGTCGGAAATAATAGAGTAAGAACAAAAAAGAAAAAGAATAAAAAAAAAAAAAATAAAAAATAAAAAATAAAAAAAAAGAAATGAACAAGATATTTTCCCGTTTTCATTCGAAGGCCAAGATCGAATCATCGACGACGACTTCTTCGTGTGTTGTAAATGTTAGTAAAGAAAATATCGTTTAGAAAGAAAAAGCGAACAAAAATTCCGAAAATATTTTTTTCCTTCCGAAAAGAGGACGATTAGACCAAAAGAAAATTAATAAAAAAAGAGAGAGAGAGAGAGAGAGAGAGAGTGAGAGAGGGAGTACGATTTTTTACGATGCATAGTAGTATAAAAGAAAAAAAAAAAAGAAAAGAATTTACAATGACGAAATTTCAATATTTCTTCAATGAATCGATATAGTTGTTGATGATTTCACGATAATAGTAGATATGAGATTACCTAACTATATCTTCTTTTTTACCGAAGTCCAAAAGAATTCCATGTGTAGTTAGTGCAAATTTTTATTACGAGATAAAGATAAATAACTAAGGATAGATAAACTATCCATGTCGTAGTTGTTAAAAGATAGAAAGCTTATATTCTACGTAATGTTACCAACGTTAACTTGTCGAACCTATGTTATCGTTTTCTCATCGATATTAATCAACTACATATTTATTATATATAAGATTTAAAAGATACTTAAAGATCGATTATATTATCTTTTTTTTTTTATATTTATATAAGTAATTTGTCGCTATTGTTCAAAGGGCTTAAAAAATAATACATTAGTAAAAGATATTTTCTATCAATTATAGTATTTATAATTTACTGATTATAATATATTATGTAATAGATATAGTATATATATATATATATCAGGGTATAATATAATAAACTATATAATAAAAAAAAAAAAAAGAAATGGAATATACTACGTAGTATTAATATAAATAGTATAAATATATATTTCAATTGTAATCTCTATTCGCGTATAATAAACAAGAGAAAAAATAAAAATGGTTTTAGGTATTTTAGGTCGAGTTGTAAAGCGGTCTAGGTCCTCTAATGCTTTATCGACTTCGTTGCAGGCCTGGATAACTCGGGCGAGCAAAAGACCTACCTACATACTAAAGGTAGCACTCTTAACGATTTTTCTTTTCTCGCAAACGAGAAACACGATTATTAGATATCCATTTTAATACACGTGAACGCGTTCTATACCGACAAAAAACATTACCTATTTATCGTAAATAAGTAAACGTATGCATTTATTCATATATATAAGTATATTAAAACGTGTGTGTATGTGTATGCGCGTACGTGCCATTCTTAAGAAAATAGAAAAAATAAGTAAATAAAAAATTCTACTCACCATAGCAGAAAGATCCGAAATACTCGACGTCGTAGGTGCTGCTTCCGTTTTATCGCATAGGAAGGTCGCAACAATAGCCAATAGGAATAATAAACTTCTTATGGTTCTTCGTGCCATGCTTCCTCCTCCTTCTTCACAATGAAACGCCATCAAAAATGGAGGATAGAAAGAAAGACAGAAAGCAGTGGAAGAAGAAGAAGAAGAAGAAGAGGAAGATGTTGATGACAAAAAAATATACAATAATAATAATAATAATAATAATAATAATAACAAGAAGAAGAAGAACGTATGTACGTCACACGACGAGCAAACTTTGCGTCTGTGAAACTTTACTTCTTCTCAAAGACAATTTTCTCTCTCTCTCTCTCTCTCTCTCTCTCTCTCTCTCTCTCTCTCTCTCTCTCTCTCTTGTATTTCTGGCCCCACTCTCTCTCTCTCTCTTTCCCTCTCTCTCTCCCTCTCTCTCTCTCTTTTTCACTTGGAACTACCCTCTAGTGCACACGAGGTCGATCAATAATACCAGTCGCTCAGATTCGAAAACCGAATGCGTCGAGAAGAGTGACACGCGCGTTCGAAGGTCTTCTTGAATCGCAGGACACTTCTCTTTATTTTCTTTTTTTTTCCTTGATTGGTTTCTCTCTCCACACAAACACGGTGTGTCTGTGTGTGTGTGTGTACCTGCGTCCTTTCGATCTTCTCTCTTTATCTTTACGTATCACCTTTTCTTTCTTTATTCTCTGTTTATATTTAGAATTTTTTTTTTAATTTTCTTTCTTTCTTTTTTCTTTAAACGGACGAACACATATACGTGAGACAGCAGACGAGAAGGAAGAAAGGAAAATAAGTAAACGATGATAAATCTTTCCTCGCGATATTTCGACGATTAACGTAATATTTGTTCACTCTTTCAAACTCGAATAGCTTTCTTTCCTTTTTTTCTTTCTTTCTTTTCTCTCTCCCGATTCGTTTCTCTTGAAACTTCGTTCCTTCACAGCACCAATTCCAATTTTTCTTATTTCACGACTTTCCTCTTCTCTCTCTCTTTCTCTGTCTTTTCTGTCTGTCCCTCTTTCTCTTTCTTTCCGTCTCTCTCGTTAATCTTCTTCGAACTTGAGACTCCCTCGATCGAAATCGAAATAAATAGAATTATTTTTCCTTTCGATCGTTTCGTCACCGTAAGGATTATTAACGGAGGATGATAAAGAAAGTCGATAAACAAAGAATTAGGATTCTTTTCCTTTTTTTTTCCTCTTTCTGGAAGATCACTAGATCCTTAATTCTTTTTTTTTGGAAGATGTATATTATTTTAGGAGAAGGAAATATATATACATATATACATACGTGTATATATATATATGTATAATGAAAAAAGAGGAAGAGAGGATTCGTCAAAAGATATAACGCGCACGACCGAGAAGTACGCGGAGCTGGGACCGGAGTCGACCGCCACTCTGAATCACAATCAGTCTGGCACTGACTTTTATCGAGACCTCCCACCAGTCCTCCAGCTCGTCACACGAGCGACTACTACACTGCCACTGCCATTACCACAACTACTACACTACTACTACACTACTACTACTACTACTACTACTACTATTACTGCCGCGATCGATACGATCCAACTTCGAGAGGATGGATCGGATCCTTCGTTGATCCGAAGAAAAGATCTTTTCTTCGAACACGATGTGTTGTTGCGCGCTCATCTCTAATCATTTCTCATTTCAAAGGAATATGTATAATAATAAAAATATGATCGATAAAATTCTTCCACTTTCCTTCTTTCTTTCTTATTTTCTTTCTTTCTTTTTTTCCTTTCTTTTTTCTTTTCTATTACTCTACTTAAATCTTTATTTGCAAACTGATTTTCTAAACTGATTTATAAATTGTAACGATATATTTGATATTTATATCTTATAAGATCGTGATGTGCATTTTATCAATGTGTGATATTGACATGAAATTTTCTATGATATATATAGTTATGGGTAATTAAATAAATCTTGAGAGTATGATATCAATTTTAAGTAATTATCGTATGTGGAGATATGCAATGTATTTTTTCTTTTCGATAGAATTTCATCACTTTTTCTTTTGGTTCCAAAAGACTCAATGAAAAAAAAAAAAATATATATACATATATATATATCGCGTTGCTCATATTTTTTACGTTATTCGAGAGATATCCCCCATAAAAGTCACGCGATTTTTTCTCTATTTCGTATATATTAAACAAAACAAAATTGATTAATAATATACAAAATAAATAAATAAATAAATACAAAACGAAGAAAACAGCTGTTTCGAGCAAAGCACAGATAGATACTACGAGTGTCGTTCGCTTCGGTGGGGTCCGTCTTTGTTCATTGACAAATGATCGTGACAAAGAATGACCACCTTACGATCGAACGATTGGGAGGTCCTAGAAAAGGTGCTTTGGGGTAGGTCATTATCATTTCAACGATTTTAGAATGTCATCTGGTATGTCATTGTTTTCTTTTTTCTAATTTTTTTTGTTGGAATCTTTTTTCTTTCTTTTTTTTTTTTAATTTTTTGTTTCACGTGGATACATTTTCAAGGACATAACTTGACGAAGGCTCCCTCGACCGACCGAAGAAGTCAATGTTAACGATGGCGCATGGTGGTTCTAGGGTGTCACGAAATAGCAATTATAATAATTAATAGTTCGTCGTAACGGTAACACTAAGGCACTATTTATTTATTCCACGAATAGTATTTATGATTATTATTATTTGCTTAAAATGATTTCAACGAAAACGATACATTCGTAAAATATGGAGTTTTTTGTTATTTATTTTTTTAATTTCATTTAATATTTTTAATATGATAAAATTAATTTAATTTAATATAAATTAAATTAAAAAAAAAATTTAATTTGCTTAAAGTGCATTCTCTCGTGCTATTTGGAATGTTTTTCTTTTTTATTTTTTTTGACGACGCGTACGTGCGTCGACTGTCCGAAAGAATGGAACCATGATATTTAAAAAAAAAAAATATATATATATAATTTCGAATGTTAACTCGATTCATTGACGTAAGAACGTTCGTTATGGTCTCATGACATTTCTTTCCTTTTCTATTTTTTTTTACTTCTTTTTCGGGCTGTTATATATATATTTTTTCTTTTTTACAAAAGCTTTCGATCGTTTTCTACCTACCTAAATATTTTCGTTCATTTCACGAATGCGCATACGTCTACGTTTTATGAAAAAGAACAAATCATAGGAGATTTTCTCTGAAGATTCATGTTGTTTGTTTATTTCTTTCTTTCTTTCTTTTTTTTTATGTTCTTCCCTCCCTTTATCTTTATTTTTCATCGTGTATCCTTTTTGAAAATTGTTATTCACCAAGACGAACACATAAATTCGTCAAAAACCTTCGAGAGTAATTTCTTTCTCTCTCCTCTCTCTCCCTCTCTTTCTCTCTCTTATACAAGTATATAAACGTTTACGTTTAATCGCACAGTTCGCTAGCTTCTAACAGTGTGCATCTTTCTTTGACTTGTCCGAATAAGATCTATATAGTAAACGTTCTTTCTATAGCAGCACTCAGAACTGTAATGTTCATCCGCAATGCGGATTCTCCGCAGTATTATTATTATTTCATTTTAGAATAAACTTTCGCCATTAATATCGCTGTTAATGTACATGTACGTAATAAACATAAATGTACATATAAATAAATATATATATATATATATGTATGTATGTACACGTGTACCTATAATTTAGATTTTAACGAGACAAATTTGAATGAAAAAAAAAATAATTCACGATTATTAAATAAATAAATACATACATACATACATACATATACACATACATACTATTTGTCTCTTCTTTATCAGAATATTTAAGAATAGGAAGTGAAATGACTAACATCACCGATGTTCTATCTACTTACATACTTTGAATTGATAATAACCAAAGTGAGGACGGATAATGGAAATGACAATTGTCAATAAAGAAAGGACAAATCCGATGACAATTTCATTATACATACGTTAGAGATAAACCGATGAGATATATCCTGTCGCGATATTATTCTTAACTTCCTTCGAAGATCGAGGAAGAAACAAACGATCGACCACTACTACCATCGTACTATTAACGACGAATACACGTAATTTTCATTAGTGTGAATCATGCAGCTTTTCAAACAATCCAAGCTGCGCTTTCCGTTCCGAAGAATTCCTTTTGCGAGGCCGACCAAAAGCGTTTATACTGTTTGCTTCATTACCTAGGATCGAGTTCGGTGGACGAATTTTGAATGCAGATGAACTTCGAGTGACTAACCCGTTCGTTCTTTTCTTTTTTATTTTCTCCTTTTTTCCCTTTCTTTTTCTTTTTATTATTTCTATTATTGTCTTTTTTTTTCCTCGAGATTTCTCTTTCATCTTATTTTATTATTATTCCTTGTTTCTCTCTCTTTCTCTCTCCTTCTCTCTCGGTGCGTTAATTAAATACATACCTTATGCTTGTGACAAAACGATCTTGTAAGAAAATTTATTTACGAACTCGATGAATCCTTGATAGAACCATGAACGAACACAATGAAGACACAACTGTTGGACTTGTTTCATTATCATCAGCAACATCATCGGTATCATCTTTATTATCTGCAAATGAGAATGAATTTATTGATCCAATAAAAGACTTCCTCGTTAAATATGCATGTAAAAGAGCGAATGTAAACGAAAAGAGAATAAATAAAAGATTACAAATCTCTTCTCTCTTTCTCTTTCATCTTTTACGACATTTTCCTTGTTCAAATGACACGTGTTCAAAGGTCACTCATTTGTGGTTTGTAAAGTTCATTCTCTAAAGGGAACGCGGATAGGAAGAGAGACTGAGAGAAAGAGAGAGAGCCGTTCGTATGTTAGCATTATACGCGAAATCACGAATCATCAAACCGCAGGACAATGAACGTGTGTGACTAAGTAAGTCGTACCATTTTTGACTCTGTTCTTTTAATTCCGATATTTCGTCTGATATATATATATATATATATATATATATATATATATATATATATATATATATGTATGAATTTATTTACGTATATATTAAACGTCATTCGACAATATCATTCTAAACGATATAATATTAACGATACAATTCACGTATTATATTACATTAAATATAAATTCTATTCTAGAAATAGTAATCTTCTGATATGAACTACGTTTAAACGATTGGATAATTTTGTGACTCGAGAGAAGGAAAAGAAAAAAAAAGAAAAGAAAAGTAAATCCTTTAGAAAAAAATACGAACAACTATATAAGTTTATTTGATTTCTTTCTAAGTGACGTTCTATATCTAAAGGGATTAAGAATAAATCTTGTTTTACGATTGTCACGAGAAGAAGGGAAATAATTGGAAAGGATTTCGTTTGGATCAGGGACCGTATGCATCACCCTTTATTTCTTTTCTTTTTCTTTTCCTTCCTTTCTCTCTCTCTCTCTCTCTCTCTTTTTTTTTTACTTTTCTTTGCTCGACGTATGAAAGGAAAAGAGAGATTCTCCAGGAGATTTTCTGAGAGTCTCATCTGATCCGTAGAGATACGATCGTCCGACGAGGAGAATGCATTTGCATTAATTCGGCCATGTGGTCGAATTCCTATTTAAATTCGGCCAAACCCAGATGCGACCTATCTAAGGGCAATGTCTTTTTCTCTCCCTTTCCTTCTTTGTATTAACAATGTCATCGTTGCACAAATTCAGATTCTAAGACTTTCAAAAAGAAAGAAAGAAAGATTAATTCGAACTATAAATTACATTGATTTCGTTTCTATTTCGAAGAAAAGAAGAAAAAAAGAAAAATTAACAATCACGAGAGTATTTTATCAAATGTCTTTTCTCTCTATTGATAAAAAAAAGAAAGCAATTTTTCTTCCTCGTTTCAAGTCAATTGATTTCACGGTAAAAAAAAAAAAAGAAAATGAAAAGAATCATTCCGACCTTCGTCCGATGTCCGATATAAATTGGTTCGAACGTAAAATGTACTCCTCCCCGTGCTCTTTATCGACAAGTAAAAACCTTCTTGGTAATATGATCGTTAAAATAAATTCGAAGAATGATTGAAAACTTCGTTAGAAGGAAACGAGTAATATGATAACACTCGCTATATTTTCATTCGGAAGTTCATCGAGAATCAATGGAATTTTCCGAAAGAATCGTATGTGATATACAGGGTGAGACGTTTCAATGGAAACATTTGTATATATATATATATATTTATATATCGTTTATCAATAAACAAGATTTAACGAACGAAGAAGATTGAAACATTTTTTTATCGCTATACTTATCTTTTCAAAACTGTTACTTCTCGCGAGAAGATGTTATTGCATGTGCATCTACAATAAAAATGAATTGAAACATTCGGGTGTCTCTATATTCGAAATTGATGCTTGTTAATGAAAAAGATTTAAAAAAAAAGAAGAAGAAGAAAGAAATGTTTTCTATGACAAACTACACTTATTTTTACAATACTACAACTTTTCACGATAATGATAAATACGATAGTGCGTGTACGATCTACACGATATAAGCAAATTAAAATATTCAAATCTCTCTTTATTTGAAATCGATTCACCCCGTATAAAAAGTACGATATACATACATATGCAATGTAAGATAATATTTTCTTATTCCATTCTTTTGTTCTACTGTTGAGCGAAACACCATTGACTCATTGACCGAACAAACCGATTCGTTGGGATTTGTCGTGATGTGTGCTGTTGGTGGACACACAAATGGCAATGGTAAATATCGAATCGGCATCGTTAGACGATGATTCTTAATATGACGTAAAACCGTATCAGGACGAATTCCATTTGTTAGGAGTAATAGCGAATCCTGCCTGTAAGAATTATTATCGATGCGATACAGTTCGAATAAAATAAAATTTCTTAATAATGGCTAACAATGTTTCCTTCAACGTTTTCATAAAACGTTTTTCTACGTCCGATTGTTAGACAACGTTATCACGAGTTGTTCAACGACAGGAAATTGCGTTAAATTCGATAGCTGACGAATCGGAAGTATACGTACGTACATACATGCATACATACGTGCATACGTAGTGTACATATACATGCGTATATACACACATAGGTATATATATATATATATATGTTGCAATATACATTACGTGAAAGTAATCAGGATGTTTACTGACCTCATCATTGATAGTTTTTTCCTCCTAATATCTCAAAAAAAAAGTATTGAATGTAACGCAACATAAAAAGAAAAAGATAGAGAGAGGGTGGAGAAGAGATGGGAGAGTGACGGGAAAAAACCACATTTGGGATTTCTAGACGATCGGCATGCCGCACCTCAAAATCATGACTACTTTCTGCTTTTGCTTTTGTCAACATATCTTATGTTCGTTTCTAATCGCTTTTTCGAACCTGCTAACTCATCGTTACCTTTCTCTTTCTCTCTCTCTCTCTCTTTTTTTATCATCTGAGAGGGTTGGTCAAGGCTAGTTTGAGGTTCCCTTTGATGAAATCGAATCCGATCTCTAAAGAATAATTATTAGGATAAAAATGTACCCTCGTTTTATATCTATAACGTAAATAATACGATAAATTAGGTGATAAGTAAGGGTGAGTTATCATTATTATTATTATTATTATTATTATTATTATTATTATTATTTTATTCAGATTAATACGTATAACGATTAGGATAAGAAGAAATTTGTTCGTATGATTACGACGAAACTTGAATCACGATCAAATATTTTTTAGAAATATGAAAAAAGTAGATGTAACATTAGAATAACTATGAACGATAAAGATACACTAAAGAATTAAAAAAAGAAATATACCAACATGAAAAGCTCCAAAAAAAAAAGAAAAAAAAAATGGTAAAAAAGAAAAAGGAAAAATAAGTATGTAATACGAAATTAAATAGGATGAATTAAAAAGAAAAAATACGATAACACGAAAATTACAAAAAAAAAAGAGAGAGAGAGGAAGAGAAAGAGAGAAAGAGAATGTGTGATAGAGAGGGGCGAAAAAGAGTGAGGGATCTTGTTCAGCAGAGACTCGACAGGAACCAACTCATCGTAACGGCGTTTATGAATGACTCACTGTCGTACGATTCCCAGTAGATGACCCGAGCCATGCCTCGGAAGTATAGTATATCGGGCTCGACCGGTTCTTCCGTCCTTTCTTTTTCGATCCTTAGCTTTTCGATCCATGAGTCAAGATAGTTTCACGTCTCGAGAATGATCGTTAAAAGATCGTCTTCGTTTATCTTTTTCTTTTTCTTTCATTTTGTTTTTCTTGATTTCGTGTTCACAGACAATAAATCTTAAGATCGTGAACATGAAAGATCGAGACCATTCGAGAGATCATAATGTTTCGATCGGAAGGATTTCGACTTGTCTTTTGCGATCTTTTGATCTCGACTCTGTTAATGTCCTTTATATATATATATATATATATATATATATATATATATATATATATAAAACTAAATAGATACATTTTTTTCTATGTTTCTATTTTATTTTGAGGTCTCTCTAAAACACAAATATTTAATCAAATAATATATATATATATATATATATATGTACACACATTTATATACTATATATAATATATACTATATATAATACTTTTTAAACGATAATAAAAATAATTAATTTCTATATGATGAATAAAACGAATGTTTCTTTATAATGTTTATCATGAAACGAAATACACTTTAAAGCTATTGAATCGATTCAATCGTCAATGAAATCTCTAACGTAGTATTATAGAATACGAGAGAGAGAGAGAGAGAGAGGTAGAAGGAAATACGATTCCTGTTAATGAAGAATCTCTCTCTCTCTCTCTCTCTCTCTCTCTCTCTCTCTCTCTTTCTTTCTCTGTTTCTTTCTCTGTTTCTATCTTCAATGAGAATCACTCGAGAACCTGTTTTACACGATGAAAGATCCCACTGTTCCTTCCTCGTAAGCAATACGTATTTATTTCTCTTTAAAGATTGATCCATTTCTACGAATCATCAAGAGTCATCTACTACGATAATATTCCATGTTTTACGGAAATAATGTACTGGAATCAACCATGAGTTAACTATCAACGTGATCAATTAGAACGATCGTTCAACGATTCCACGATTTATCACGAATTTTTTTTTATCACGTCATACAAGATCAGACTAATTTCTTTCTAATCTTTAATAATACATTTCCGGAATTGTCAATTATAATTAGATCGATTTCAGACTTCATGCTTATACCTATAGAAATTATAAATATTCTTGCGTTTTTTTAATAAATTATTTTATCGATATAACGTTATATAACGAAAAAAGAAAAAAAAAAGAAAAAACAGGAAAACAATAGATCGATGAAAATAGGTTATACGTTCGCTAATTGAATATTAACAAATTCGTTTAATCGAAAAATTATTGTGCAAATGTTTTTTCTTTTCGTAGTTTTCCACGACGTCTGACGTGATTTCTTTGAACGACCTTGAATGCAGATTAAACGACGTTTTTAATGGAAGCGTTGCTTTAACAGAAAAAAAGAGAGGTTCGTCGAGATAACCAAAGTAGCATGCTACGAGAAGTTTTCTATCGTATTTAGAAATCTTGTTCCTTTTTACCCAGTTACGCATCTTATGAACAGGAAATCTGTTACAATTGGATAAATGCTTGATATATATATATATTATATATATGTGTGTGTGTATATATATGTGTGTATATGTATGCCAGTATATGCAGTTGCAGCTGTGGACGCAACTTATGGAAATTCCTCTATGAACAACCTCTTCACGACGTAATTCACGTATTCATAATATCTACATTGTATATATATATATATATATATATATATATATATATATATATGTATATATTCATAAATTACATGTTTGAAAATTCTAATATATACTACATTATAGCATATATACATATATAACGTAAAATAAGAAACTACGTGTGTGCTTGGAAAAAACAATTTAGATTAACAAATAAAAAAATCTGATTCTTATTAAAAATTTAATATTACGTAATAAAACTTCGAATAAAACTTCATTTTGGCTCTTAGATTTTATGTGTTAATTGTAAATAAAAATTAATAAATTAATTCGTATAGATACACACACACATATATGTATACGCATACACGCACGCACGCATGTACACACACACACACAAAATCACGTGATGTATGCAAGATAATGTATTGTTACGCCTGTCCAATGAGTGGTCCTTAATTTCGACGCAACCAATCAACGCTCTTCAATTGTGGGTGCTGCTAAAGATCGCAATAAAGATAACTTGTCATGTTAATTACAGGTAATCAGCATATATTTTTTAACGTAAAGCATCTTCTAATATATCGATCGATTCATAAATAAATAATTTCCAATCGATATTGTTAACTAGTTGTGATAACGTCGAAAATAAAAAATAATCGCGTGAAAAATAATCGTATGTCAACGCATGGATAATTTTTTTTTTCATGTTTTTGTGCTTTATTACTATAGATATCGAATTATAATGATTAATTTTCGTAGTTTGGGCTTAAAAAGTATCCGTTTAGACAGTTTTTATGTTCCTATATCGTATTTTTAATGTTTCGATATTTTTATATAATAGATCGAAAAATTATAAATTTCATGGGGAGGGCCATTTGCAGATGACGTGTTGCGCATGCGCGAACGACTACTTAATCTTCTTGCTGCCAATGATTACGCCATTTTGAATTGTTTTGTGCAGTGAAGTGTAGTGAAGCTTCGTCGTCCCGTTAATTACAGGTAATTAGTATATTTTTTCTAACGTACGCGCTTCTTTTATATACCAATCGATCGGCAAAAACGCGATTTCCATGCGTGAGTGTTTTCAAGTCGTGGGATCGTCTCGTTCGAAAGATATCGGCGAAAATAAAATCTGCGTCTTGGCGTTCCTTGGAAAAGTTCTATATTTCGAATTTTCTCTTTATATTTTCGCAATATCGATACTTTTTTTGTCTATTAAAGAAGCTTATTAATGATCCTTCATTAATTAGTCGCATTCGATAGTATTTTTTGTCTTATATATAATTCTCATATATGTATATATATATTACGTAACACACACACACATACACACGCACACGACATACACACCTCTTACGTAGGATATACGCACATCATTACGTCCTGTACACGCACACTTCACATACGACGCGATTAATTTCTTATTTTACTAATATCGATCTAATATTTTTCAGCTTTTCAAGAAGTTCTATTACGAAGACTTACGAAGACAAAATTATGCAGTAATCTACACGCAGTAAACAATGAAACAAAAAACGAAACCTTCTGTACGCAGAGGTAAGTCTATATTTCTTTCTCAATATATATAGCGAGACTTTTAATAAGGAAAGAAATGAAAGAAGAGATTTAAAATTATCTTACCGATCGGGAGAACCTTCTTTGTCGACGGATCACTAGTTTCTGGTAAGAAGCAAAACAAAAAGAAATCGATCTTATAATGTTTGTGGTGTTATTATGTGTAGATATGACGTATGTATGTGTACGTTTGCTTTGTATACATTTGGTTTATATACCTATTCGAAGAATTACGACGAAAGTTATTCAAAGAAATACGACGAAAGTACACAGTACACACAAACAATCGAGAGCTCGCCCTTGAGACAACTTCTTTCTTTTATTCTTATTAACGCGTTACGCAGTTCGCGTTCGTCCGAGTAGATATCCAGACGTGTTCAAGCCTGCTCTCGTTTCCTTAATTCCACATTTACTATTTCTAACCTCTCATTTATATCACATATAATATTTTATAAGCTCGATTTAATCATTTATAGTTTATTAATTTAATTTGATATCATATTAGATTTCAATATACAATATTGCATTTATATGTCGTATACGCAAATTACATTTACAATCTTATTCTATATTAATAGTGTTCTTGAATTTGATCTAGTTCTTATTCGTCGTATTTAAATAATATTAAGCATAATTGATTGCAATTATCATATATTTTCTATCAGTCTTCTTGTACAACATATAGAAGAATTCTTCAAGAAAATTTAAGAAACAGATTATATATATATGTATGCATATACGCATATACGTATGTATATATATATATATATATATATATATATATATATATATATATACACACATATATAAATTATATGTGAAGGTACGTACACTCGTATATACATACATTTATACATACAGATACATTTTAATCTTATTTCATATTAATGATAGTTTGAATATTTTTAGGTTATCTTTTTTCATATACGATAGTATTCAACAATTTGTATGGACTTCTACACATTTCATAGCAGTTATCATATACTTCTGCACTTTGTATATAAGTGTATACAAAGAAGTTCATCATTAAGAAATCTTAATTTAATTTCAATTAATATGAAAAGTTAGATATTAATTCTAACAAACTATCTATTGCGTTATACGACTTAATGTGTTATATTGTAGCTTTGTTATAAGTTTCTATGCTCTATTATATCCAAAACTTTTATTATATAATGTTTTATATCTTTTTTAAGAAATTTATACATGGATCTCCATACGCAGCTACCTCCTTGTGGTGAGATCCGGAAATCGGTATTGCGAACGTTTATATATTTTATATTATACAACGTACGCACTGCCGGGCCAAAGGCTGACGTTCGGTGTATTAGAAAATACTTTTGATTAAATTTTAATTTATTAAACGATTTTTCGAAACATATTTTACATTGAATTTAAAGAATATTACAAAGCACCGAGAATAATAAAAATTACATTAAAGTATAATAATAAAAGTTAAATTAAAATAGAGTAAAGTTTCAAGATACGTTTAATCGTTTGATTAATATTATGAATATTATAATTTCAATGTTACTGCTTCTTGTCTAATTTTACTTTTCTGATTCATAAATATTCACGCAGTTAATATACTTCTGTGAACATATCCCTATCGCGATTATATCTATTTTTAAACGATAGATACAACGCGATTTTGATCGTTTGCTTTTACATATTCATTTATTTTAATATTTTAATATTTAATTAGCTTACAAGTTTTGCAGTTACATCTTTTGATTAGTAACATTTTTTTTTTATATTATTATAGTATACAAAAGATGTAATATAAATTCATAACTTTAAATCACGTAATTTGAATATGATATATGATATTTAATATTTAATATTTACTATTTAATATATAATATTTAATACGATATGAATAGTAGAAGTAAATGCCATAGCTTGCTTTAACTATTTTTATTCAACAGGTCTTCAGTTGTTGATCGCGCGCAATGCGATCATAGAGTCAGTGCTTGTGCGAAATAGTTTGATTGTTTTGCAACCAAACAGGTTGCTTTAAAAATAAAATAAAATAAAATCGCGAATTAGAGTCAGTGTTGTTCGCCGATTAGAATTTTTCGGTCGTGTTAGTCAACAAAAAAACAAGAATTTAATTCATGTTCTTGTTAAAACTATTTGTTCGCCGCGTTGTTAGAATCATTAACACACTTTCGGCCTATTCGGTGGAAGAGGATTGCGTTGCGATAAATATTGTAATGGTCGAAAGTGTGAATTAAAAAATTCATCCTCTTCATCTTTATCAACGAATGTAAAGCTTCTTCCGATTATAATTACATGTAAGTATCTTTCTTTATTCTAATCATTACTATTCATTCATTATTTAAATCATATTTTTTTTTATCATTTTCATTCATTAAATATATTCTTTTTGATATGAAACATATAATTAATCATTTGTTGTGTTTTATTAATTACAGATTAATCAACGATTCAACGATTCAACAATAATTTCAACCAACTTCACGACATCATTCGACCTCCTACGAGGGGGACGAGTGTTTTGGAGCCATCGCAGAACTTCTTAAGTAGTAAGTGAAAAATTTAAAGTTCCTCTGGTGCCCATCATGCCGAGGATGAAAGGTCCTTATCGGCACGGGTTACTGGTTGTATTCGTAGACGTCCCATGTCCGAAACGAGCAAAAGTGTCCGTGATTAAAATCTTTGATTTTCTTCACGAGTGGTCCCTATGTTTAGTTAGATATTTTCTTGTGAATATTTTATTATTATTATTATGTGCATATATATAGCTCAGGCCAGGGTCTTCTTGTTTCAAAGTCGTTTAATTTACAGTGCTGTTTATTAGCACTTTTTCTCTCTTCGTTTTTGCTCGCGATATTAGTAATGAAATCGGGCATTAATTTACCCGATTTCGTATAAAGCATATAACGTGGTCTACGTTACATGCATTGCTTCGTACTTAGTCCATTTAATCGCGATTTACATCGATATTTCAATATATCGATATACCAATAAATGAGCAAGAAGACAAACCCCTTCCGCGACGGATAGATTCTGGCAGTTAAGTGGTGGATTATAATCCCGTTCTTTCATTAGAACAGCCATTTGATGAAAGGAGTCGTCCGAGGTTTTTTATTAAAATTATATATTTTTTAATAATGAAATTTCATAACTGCATAATGCGTATGCATATATATTAGCTATGTGCATATTTCATCCCTCCATGTCAACGACTGCCTACCGCGGGTCGCTCAAAGGCCCTTAAGCGGTAATACAGGTGGGGTTGCAAAACTATTTTTGCCACTTATTATTTTTTTACCACTTTTAGTGGTAAAACCCATATGTGGTGGTCACACTCATATGTGGTGACCGCCTACCATCATCCATCCTTGCTTGAGCTCTTGCTAATAAGACGTGCAAAGAGACTCTAGAGTCACAGTCCGCTTAAATTTTTTATATATATATATTTTTCATATATTTTTTTATATATTTTTTTATATATATATTATAAATTAATCATTTTTTAGCTCAGGATTTTCAGCACTAATATACTAATACCCCTTTCTCCCCCATGCTTTCTGCGTTCTCATCTATGCGTTTAACCCAGGTGTTACTCGTATGGGTGAGGAACAGTCAGTGTGGATTTAGTTTTAAGTTTCCTTTTCAGCGACTGTCATTGTGCCGGTGATTGCACGGTGTACCTTGCACTTGTATGTGCGTTTTAGGAAGTGCATTGTACATCGTTTCGCGATAACTTTTAAATAAATATATTATATATCTAATATGTAATTATATTAATATCGGTTTGCATAGTAGTTACCACATTTTTGTGGAAAATTCTAAATACTCGTATATATTACTAGTATTTATATATATACTAGTATGTACTAGTATTTTTGCTTTAGTCATATATGCAATAATCATTAGCCTTGGCAGTCGATTTCAGCAACTGGTACGTACTCCTAAATATATTAGAAAAAATACGCGGTTGAACTAGGGTGTCGGAGGTGTCCCGGGACATGCTCTCTAGTGTAGGCTTTTGCACCCTGGTGGAGTGTGAGAGAACCGTGGAGTGTATGTGTTGGTGTGAATGTTTGCACTTTTTAAATATAGGTCATAGGCAGGCAGGTAGCATACTTTTCTGAGTGAATGTTTCAATTAATTTTAAGTAGGTAGGGACCGGGTAAGGATGCGATTCTCACTCAGGAGTGGGAAGTCCTTTCTCCGGGGATTTGTGAAGTTTCAGCAAATTTACAATCTTTCAGCATGGCTGAACTTTATCTTTTTATTCTTTTTTTTTTCTAATTTTTTTTTCTTACATTTTTTGCTGACACTTTGCATCACGTGATATATCTGTATCAAACAGTTCGAAAAACTTTGCACTCAATGAGAACATCAGATACATCCCATATCTTTTGAACTTAGCAAAGGATTTTGAATTTGTTTGATACTTAGTTTTAAATTAACTCTTGCACTTCGCGATTCTTAAAATATTTACCATCTATATATTTCTTATTTAGAAATAGAATATACCTGCATAAGTAAAATGGAGATATTACAATTTTTGTGATCTTGACATTTTACCGAAACTATATCCATCTTCTAAGTGCAACGAGTTAATGTTAGTATGTAATAGGTTCATCGAATAGAATGAATATTATATCTGCTGGAGCATTCGATTAAATGTGCCTGTGTTATTGTGTACGGTTGGTGGATTTTTCGAGTCCATTAATCGTCCACAGGCTAGGATAGCTTTTTACGGTTTAGTTCGAATATTTATATACGAATATTTTACTTTTATTTTTTTAATCGGATAAATAAATAAATAAATAAATAAATAAAGATCGTTAGAAAATCGAGACGCACCTAGGCAGAGTAGAAAACGCAGTTGAGAATACGCGTTGGGACTCGTCAGTGCCGTTTGGGGTGATTCATTCGCGAATTTTGCCATACTACAGTGGTTATATTATTTAGAAGAGATCGATACTTTACGTTGCAAGCACTTACTGCTCGTTAGGTTAAGAAAAAAAAAGAAAAAAAAAAACAGAACAAAACCTGCGTGCGAAAACGTGTGTTTTCACTTCCCAACCCCTTAGCTTGCGACTATTGCGTCTCGTTCAATTCGTGCGTTTACACGAGTGGTTTGAGTCTTGTTGCGTAAAGTGAGATCAGGTCGGGATTAGGTCGGTTTAGCTTAGGGACGATTTCATTCTTGTAGTAGCAACCACTGTGGTATATCAATCTTTGTGGGTGCGTTGCTTCGAACGGTAGGGCGTTTTTTGACGCGTAAACTTATCTTGCGTCGCACGTAAGGAATGCTCCAATGCAGTGGTTAGGGCACGAAGCAAGAAGAGGCTATGTGCCGAAGAGGCCCCCACTTATTGTGGCTCAAGAGGGCAACTATCGACTACAAGTCATTTTTCAAAGGTGGTCGTCATGTCGAACCCTTCGTTAATGGCTTGTGGTCTTATCAAAATCCCTTTTACCCTTTACCACGTTGACACTTATGCTCGTAGTAGTTTGTTCCTGGATGGAGATGATGGACCATTCCATCTCCTCGCTATGGCGTTCCGCACTCGCGTTCGTGAAAACTTAAGAATTTTGCGATTAGAGTCAAGCTTTTGCAGTTAGTTATTAATTATTAGTCATTGCAATTTTTTCTTAAAGTCGAGTCATTGTATTTTTTAAAAGTATAGTCAATTTTTCATTTCAGAGTAGAATCAAGCCCTTTGCATTTTCTAGTTCTATTTTTTTTTTTTTTACTTTTTTTTCTTCTAATTAAAGTCAAGCCCTCCCTTTTTTCATTTTAAATTAAAGTCGAGTCCTTGCATTTTTCTTTTTAAATTAAAGTCGAGTCATTACATTTTTTTTTTTATATATTAAAGTCGAGTCCTTGCATTTTAAGGTTTTAAAGTAGTCTTTTCTTGGAGTAGATTTTTAGTTACCAAAATAGAGTCACGCTCGTTAAATATTATGTGGACGTCCATGGCCTGCAGCAGCATTGCACTCAGGAGTGCATTTGGATACCCAAGCATGTTGATTTTTAATTCAGAATAATCATATTTTAATCATCTTTTTTCTCTCTTGCATGTTCATAATTTCATAATGTGTATGTATATATACGAGATATATGCATATTTCAATGTCAACACAGCTCTACCACGAGTTGCAAAATGACTCTTATGTGGTAATCATTATCGTTATCATCCCCATCCTCACCCTCATTATCTTTTTTTTTTTTTTGATATGATTCTGATTAATCTGATTAATCTGGTTATCCTGATTATTCTGTTTATTTTGGTTATTCTGATTAAAAATCTACAAGACTTGATGACGAATTGAAATACCTGCATTCAGGAATGCAGATGAATATAGCCAGCACTCAGGAGTGCATATTAAAATATGTCAAGAGTATACATTTTTATTCCAAAATTATTAATAAATGAATATGATATGAAAAACTTAATATGAGAAAATATATATGAGAGAGAGAGAGGAGAAAGAGGGAGAAAGTAGGAGTATTTTTATTATATATATGAAAGTTTCATAAGAAAATATAATGAATGATACAAAGATTATTAATAAAAGTTTTTAGATATTTGAAAGAAATATAAATATTTTTTGGAATAAAAAGGTATAAATCTTGGTATATAAATGAAACGAATAAAATGGTTTGCCTGCACTCAGGAGTGCATATGAAAGGTTTACAGTAAGTACATGAATGCATTCAGGAATGCAAATGAACATATTATAGTAAGGATATACATTTCACATACGGAATAATCAAAGATGAATGAATGCACTAATAAGGATATTTAATGAAGAAATACGTCGAACTCTGATGATATTTTTTTCAATATACGATACGAAACTTGTCTAACGATAAATAAATGAAATTTCATTTTATTCCATATATGATAATTGAATGATATTTAAATGGTGCAAATGAATTAAAGGAAAATTTGAATTATTCCGATAAGATATGTATAAGTCTTGCTAGATGAATGAAGCGACATAAATGGCAGCCAGCACTCAGGAGTGCATATTAAAATATGTCAAGGGTATACATATTTATTCCAAAATTATCAACAAATAAATATGAGATGAAAGACTTAATAAATATATATGAGAGACAGAAAGAGAGAGAGAGAGAGAGAGAGAGAGAGAGAGAGAGAGAGAGAGAGAGAGAGAGAGAGAGAGAGAGAGAGAGAGAGAGAGAGAAGAGAAAGAGAGAAGGAGAGGGGGGAGTATTTTTTATTATATATATAAAAGTTTCATAAGAAATATCAAGAAGATTATTAATGAATAATACAAAGATTATTAACAAATATTTATACATATTTAAGGGAAATATAAATATTTTTGGAATAAAAATGCATAAGTCTTGGTATATAAATGAATCGATTGAAATGGCTTGCCTGCACTCAGGAGTGCATATGATAAGTTAGTAAGTACATGCCTGCATTCAGGAATGCAGATGAACATATAGTAAGGATATACGTTTCTTTTTTCGAATGATCAAAATTAAAATGCACTTTTGAAAGTATATAATAAATAAATATTTGAATATTTTAGTGTTGTTATTTTTTTTTTTAAGAAATATTTAGTTAATAATAAATAGAGATTTTTTCATACCCTTTTTAATATAACAACGTATTTATATTTAAATAGAGTGCAAGTTAATGAAAAGAAAATTTGAATCATTCTAATTAGAAATGTATAAATCTTGCTAAGCGAGCGATATCATGCGAAAATAATAGCCTTGCACTCAGGAGTGCATAAAATATGTCAAGGGTGTATATTTTTATTCCAAATTATTTAAACATGATTATTTAGTGTAATGGATCATAGATACATAAGAAAGTATTTTTATTGTACACATATATATGAAAGATTTATAAGAAATATGAAGAGGAAATGGTGAATGATATAACAATGATTTTTTAAGAAATGTTCATGTATATATTAAAGAAATATAATTGTTTTTTTGGAATAAAAATATATAAGTCTTGGTATATAAATGAAACGAATGAAAAGGCTGACCCACACTCAGGAGTGTGGATGAAAATAGTTCAGAATAGGGACAGGTTTGCATTCAGGAATGCACCTGGATAGTCAAGCATGTAGATTTTTATTTCAGAATAATTCAACATTTTTTATATGATTATTAGTGAATCAATAATTCTATTTATATATTTTTTTTATATTTATATATATATATCCATTTTTGATGATTATACACTTAAATATATATTTTCTTGAATGACAACATAGCTTTTACACAAGTTGTAAAAGGGCTCATTTATTGTAAGAGTCATTTTACAAATCTTGTATGAGTATAATCATCATCTTATATATAGATTCTAATTATTCTGATTAAAAATCTATAAGACTTGATGTACTTAGGGAATTTAGAATTTAGGATATGTTAAAGCAAGCAATGGTGATAAAATAAATTCATAAGAATAATATGCAAAGATATATTAAAAATATTTTGTTTCTAATATGTGTAATATTTTTATACATAATCTTATTTTTCTTTTTTAGATTTCATTACTATTTTATATACATATACAAACTACGTGGTTTTAAAATTGTGAAATTATATTATTATATTTTTTTATAATTTAATAGATAAAAAGGTATCTTGAGTATAAACGATGTAGTATGTACATCAGACACAATGTAACTGCATACTTCTTCGCGTTATTATAAACGTAATATAAGATATATGTAATCTATTGATTAAATATAGATCTGATCTCGTTATGGATATGTTTACGGCGGTATATAAAATTGTGTATGTATTTTATAATACGACACAAAAGTGCAATGTACTTTTGTTCTTCTACTTTTTTCTTTTTCTTTTTTTTTTTTAAAGCGATCTAATTCTTAAATATTGTGAATTATTTATTTTTTTTATAACGTATCTTGAATTATTTATAATATGTATTTGTAATTGTATCAAAAATTGATAATTTATTATGCAATTGTTTTTTATATATATTTCCATATATTTCTATATGTTTGTATATATATATATTTGTACATAAAATCTATGCATTTCATATTTTTATTTAAAAGTAAAACAAGTTTTTTAATGCATCGAGAATTCGACATATTCAATGCCAATTTTATGGCCATTCTAATACTTTTTTTTTTTTTTTTATTCTTTTACTTCATCATTACAATCTATGGCGAAATATATATGTATACAATTTTTTATTTATTAAATTATCAATATTATGAGAATATTTGTCCATAGATTGTAAATAAAAATTTTGTCTTTCCACACATGCCCTTTTATATAGTTTTTTGTTACAGAGAGGTGTCGTTTCCACGTTTCAAGATTAAATATTGCAAAATATCCTTTTGTATATCAGTGGATATTAACAATAGTATTGAAAATAATGTTTCAAGATTTGTCATACTATCATAGTGTGTGACATAAAAATAAATTAATAAAGATCATGAATTCATTATGTAAAATTTGTGTTTCAGGTTTGTCAGGTGTTCCAATTTAAAAAACAATCAAGGCAAAACAATCATGTGGAGATCTAATTAATTATTGACGACGAATGAAGAATTGGAATTATAAAAAATAAGAAGCAATGCAGGATGAATTGTTTGCAATTATTTTTTTTTTTCATTCATTTGAATTATTCAAAAAATTTTTAATCGATCTATTTGATTTCTGTTTCAGGAAATATCATTTAAATTGGCAAGATTCAATTCGATTCGATTCGATGCGATTCTTCGTTGGTTATTCTTTCAGAGAGAGAGTGTGTGTGTGTGTGTGTGTACGTGTGCGTGTAAAATAATTCTTATTGCAATATATGTTTTATTTTCAGAAACTAATAAAATTATAAATTTCTTACATCCACAGGTTGCTTCTTCATTGTATAAAATTTACATATTATTTATATTATCTGAAATTTGTACATTATTTCGATTGCCTTTTTTTTTTTTTTTTTTTTTTTTATAATTAGGAAATGTTTTAGATGTTTTATGTTCACAGGTGACTGCTGATTTCTTATAGGAAGTTCACATCTTATTTCGATTGCTTCTTATTTAATTATGAAATATTTTAGATGTTTTATGTTCACAGGTGACTGCTAATTTCTTATAGGAAGTTCGCACCTTATTTCGATTGCTTTCTTTTTTTTAATTATGAAATGTTTTAAATGTTTTATGTTCACAGGTGACTACTGATTTTTTATATGGAGTTTGCATCTTATTTCGATTGCTTCTTGTTTAATTATGAAAAGGTTTAAATGTTTTTTTTTTATGTTTACAGGAGACTGTTTTATCGTATAAAAGTATTATGTATTCTATTATATATTCTATTATATACTATAATGTTTATAGGATATGTGTTAATGTTTTATTTTCATGTTCATCATATTTCCTCGCGTTTATCGGGTAGGTAGGTCGATATTAAACGGATTCATAAATTTTCGTCTAATCTTAATTGATTGAACAAAAATTTTGATTCGTTTCGCGATTTTGTTTTTTCCAAATTATAATTATTATAATAATTATTATTAATAATAATGATTCTATATAATTGATTTCAAACTATTTGGCATTAGTAGTAGAGTCATAGCCCGCGGGTCTCCGTATGCAGCAACCTCCAAGTGGTGAGACCTGGAAATCGATATTACTTGCGATATATCATAAACGTAAATAACGCAAGTACTGTCGAGCTAATGGCTGCATTTTTTAATTCAATCAAAATTTATTGTGTTCTATGTTAATTTTAACTATCTTTCGATATTGTTCATTTCTCAATAGAAATATAAATAGATTAATTTATTATTAACATATTTATTATTATATCTATTTTAGAATTAAATATATATGCAGTATATATTTTTATTGATATATATAATAAAATTGTGTGTGTGTGTTTGTATAAATATTATTTGTTTGATTAAAAGATTACGTTTATATTTCCAAGAAATTAAGAAGAGTCAGTTTGAAAAAAATAGTTCATTGAAAGGTATTTGGAGACTGTTATCGACAAAATAAAAAGACAGAGAAAGCTAAATTGCCCGATACTGTTTTATAAAAATTAAAAATCGTACATTATATTTGATGTCTCATTGTTAGGTCAGTTCTTCAATTCAAGTGGGTTGTCAGTGTGAGAAGTAAAACGTTAAGTACCTATACAAACATACACATAGATACGATGATCCGAGAGAAGGGATAGGGTTCTTTTAACACGTATTTAGTCCATTTTTTCCGCACTTCCCGCTCGCTGAGGTCACCAGCGATATTGGGTGAACAGCCTTAATATTATAACTTCCTATGTACAGGGTGTATCATTTTAAAATCGATTTATCCTTAATGAAATCATTTATCTTAACATTATTCGATATCTATCTTGTCAGGTGCATATAATCGACGATTTAAAAAATATTTTCTTTCATTCATCTAGGATTTTCTACGATATTTTTGATTTTTAATTTAAATGGAACTACACGCATATAATTTGATTGTTCTAATTATTTTTATTATATTTATTAATATTATTATTATTAAATGGTATACATATATATCATTAATAAATACACATAATTGATAATATTGTAGCCGCTATATTATTAATGTTATTTAACATTGTATATGACGTAAAATTGTTCTCACGTACGTACGTACATATGTACATATATACACAATATACGTGAATCTGCGAATTAATGATGCATTGTTGGATGCACAGCCTCGAAATTATATCGTAAGATATACTCATAGCATGAAGTTTCGATCATTTTATGTTGACGAATGTCGTAGAAGGACTTTGGTCCTTGTTTGTTGATATGCGCTTTGGAATACAACGGTCTTTGGTAATAAATAATGTCTATACATATGTCCAGAGTGCGAGGGAGAGAGGGACCACGTATAATTATACTCAAGGATGTGCGAAGAGAACTTCAATTGTATTTCCTGATTACGAATGTATCCTTCGAAGGTTGACTAGAGAGGAATGTTAGTACGAATTATAACGAGAGCAATGATCGAGAATAATCGATGTTACATAATATATTAGTTATCGACGATTTGTTAAGCTTTTCTTTTATATATATATATTTTTTTACGTTGGTAATATTTATTTTAAAACGGTCAATGAATTCAGCAACACAGTAGTTTATATTTATTTCTCGACAAAAACTTGTCTCCTTTCTAATCCTTGATTCATTTCTATTGATTAGTTTTTGCCATTGCGAATTAATTCGTTCCGATTTTTCTTTTGTAAAGTGAGAACTCATTGCTTTTTTTTTCTTTTTTTTTTTTTTTGATCATTTATTGACAGATTATTTAATACAATATTATTATTAAAAAAGTACTACAATAACATATATTTATTCAACAGAATTTAATAATAATAATTATAAAAAATGTAATCTTTTCTGATCAAGTTGAAGGAGGAGGACCTCACGCTGTGTAAAAGTAAAAGAAATTTTTTATTCTACGCGTAAACGTCCTCTTCGAAGACTATTAATCGTTACTCCGATGAATCCCGCGATCTCTAATCTACGTGCGTGCGATCTATAATGTTCAGAATTCGAAAGGCCGGACTTCTACTGTGCGGCATCGCGACAGTCGCGTTTCCGCGTACGCGTTCTTGTCTCCTCGTGTAAGACTTCGATCGCACGTAAGGCACGTGCCTCCTGTCACTTTTGCTGACAACGACTAAGGCTGTTCCTGTTATTCCATCTATCCGAGACATGCGAATGTTTGATTAAAACGCATACACTCGTTTATTTCTATCATCATTCTCTCTTATTCGTCGTATTTTTAATGAATCGATATTTTCCATATATCGGTATGAATATAAATATTCTTTTCTTATTTATTATTTTATACGAAACGTTAATAATAATTATTGACTTATCGAATATTAATTTTTTATTTGATAAACGTATTTATTATATCCATACGGTAATATAATGATAACGATAGTTATAGTAATAGTAATAATAATTGCAAAGTAATATTCGTTTAAATATTTATACAATTAAGTAGATATTTATTATATAAGTGATTCAATTATTATATTTATATAATACATCGTATTAGAAGTGTATATAACGAATATAATAAAAATAATAAATATAATAAGATTATAACTACTATTGTATTATAATCGACAAAATTGTCTTTCCTAATCGAAGTTTCCATCTAATCTTTTTTTACATTTAAGTTCTTATATAAGCGTTTTTTTTTTTTTTTTTTAATAAAAATATGTAAAATATGTATCGATCATTGTGGAAAAAACTTGCATCTATCATCGTTTCTAATTTTGGATAATAAGATTACGTCACGAAGTAAACTTCTGTAATCGTGAATCAGCGAAGGTGATCGAGTGTGAAGAATATTATTACACGGACGATCGCTGGAATATCGAAATCTCACTTTCTTAGATCGTAGTTGACGCAATTTTTAACAACCCGATGACGACTCGATGCGCTTCGTCAGATTTGTTGCAATTTGTTCATAGCAAAACGTAGCTAGAGTTACGGTGAATTTTTTTTGTATTCCCCTTATTTTTTCTTTTTTCTTTTTATTTTTTTTTCACGATTAAACGTAATATCAAGGTTCCTCGAATTTTTTGATTTTCATGCATCACTGTGATTTACTGTTATTTCATTCTAATCAGACTCGGATTTGTTTGCTGTCCGGAAAATATTCAACATTATCGCTAATCTTCGGAGTTTTACTATTCCATGTAAAACGAAACTCGTGATTTCATTAGGTCCATGGTCCATGTATTTTATAGATATATACTTTTTTTTCTTGAAACAATTTTTCCCTCGACAACGTTTCTCGTTAATATGTATAACCTTTTTTCTGAAAAAAAAAATAAATAAAAAAGAAGTAATAATTTCTTTTATAATTAAACTTTTCACTTTGGTTACTCGCATTCTCGTAATTCAATCTAATTCAAAATATTATATGTAGATATGCAAGTATGTCATCTTTGGAATTCACGTTTCGAAGTATCGTTGATATGAAAATTCTTTTCCTCTCTTTCTTTCTTTCTTTTTCTTTCATGCGCGTGTTAGGAAATGTGCGAAACTCTAAATCGTATATAATAATAATAAAACGTGTATACGAGTTGTACATTTTTTAAAGGTGAATGAATTTCTTCGATGTTTCCTTGTCAAATGTTAATGTTCTTTTCGAAGAATCGTTTCGTTTTATGAAGGACCTATTGTTCTTTTTTTTTTTTTTTAAATTATTCCGATCGCTTAACAAAGTAACAATTAAATTTATCGTACGAACTTTTTTAAGCGACAGCAGATCGAAATTGCATCCCAAACGAATTTCTTTTTCTCTTTTCATTTTTTTTTTATCGCTGCAAGAAAAAAGACTTGGATAATTTTTATCTGATATTACATAATAATAACTGGGTTTTAATGTAATATTTGTTTGAAAATGAAATTTTATTTATTAATAATATTCTATTAATACGAATCTTTCTTTTTTTCATGATAGTTTCCTATGATTAAAGGTTACAAGACCAAGCTACTGTTTCTATGTAAAAAAGAAAAAGAAAAAAAAAATTCAATATGCCGTAGACGATTTCTGTATTAACGTTGAATTATTCAAACGATTTCCCAGATACAACAAGGTCGCTCGAACGAATCCCTTTGCGAAAGAGAGAGAGAGAGAGACAGAGAGAGAGAGAGAGAAACAGATTCACTATGCGGACTCTTCTCATGGTACTTTTTCGGAACGTTAACGTGCTCGTAAACCTTGATCGTTTTTAGAATCGTTTGATATGTAGATCTCTCTTTTTTTCCCAATCAAATCTGAAAAATTCAAGTTTATTATCTTAAAATCTTTGATTATATAAAACTTATATCTAATACAAACCAATTGCGTAACTACAAAATAAATATATAACCAAGAGTTATAACAGTAACAAAAAGATATATGCATGAATAAAGAACAAAAAAAAAGGGAAAGAAGAGTATCGTTGAATTATATTATTGTTCAAATATTACTGATAAAAGAAAACTATTGTCACGTTTGCAATTTATCCTATTTTCTTCATAAATATCTTAGGATAGATCAAAGTTCTTTTTTGGCTATCGAAACGTATGCATTAGCTATTCGAATAGATACATTCGCACTGCAAGTTTCATTTCTTTGTGATAGTCATCCTACGCGAGGAACATAATCGAAAATCAAAACGCGTGTTTCGAGTCTCTAAGTTTTTCCCCTATGTATGTATGTATGTATGTATGTATGTATGTATGTATGTACAATAATCTACATACGTATAAACTTAACAAACGACAATGCTCAATCGTTAAATTTTCCTGCTTTCGGACTTCACTCGTGGGACCTCGAATAGAGACAAATGTCAAGGTGCTTTTGCGGTGCATCATTATTTTTTTTTTTTCTATTATAAGTATCCTCTCTCTCTCTCTCTCTCTCTCTCTCTCTCTCTCTCTCTCTCTCTCTCTCTCTCTCTCTCTCTCTCTCTCTCTCTCTTTCTGTCTATCTATCTATCTATTTATTTATTTATCTCTCTCATGCGTGCACGTCCACGTTTAAATGAAACTTTCTTTATATTCAGTCAAGATCTTTTCTCGAAATAGAAAAAGAAAAAATAATGATCAAGTTCAAGAAATTAATTACATTCGTATATTATCATAGAAACACATGGGATCTTTCGTTAGTCGTATTTTCGATTTCTTTTTCTTTTCTTCTTTTTTTCCTTTTCTCCATCAACCTCATAAGATCTTGTCGAGCTGAGAAAAGTTCAGTGTTTCTTATATCGATGCAGGCATTTCTTATATTGATGCAAAAAGAGGGATAAAGTGCGAGAAAGGCATGCCGGAGGAACGATTCGGGCTCGTCTTCACCAAAATGAAAGATAAGACGCTTTATGTCCTCACCAGCATAAATACATTCGAATGGCACGCATTTGAAGATATACAGACACGCTACGTAGGAATGCAATAGAATTTTATCTTCGTTGGATTATTTTTTTTTTCTTTTCTTTCTTTCTTTCTTTTTTTTTTTTAATTCGTGTTCCTTTTAATCATTCACACGTTCGACGTTCAGTCTCAAAAGTTTGTAAAACGATGCATGTTTACATGAGTGATTATGTTTTAATATATATAAGTTCATACATACACATATTCTAAATAAATAATTTCTTGTGTTTGTATGTATATACATATATGTGTGTTTTTTTTTTGTAGTTAGATAATAAAAAGAATTCTTTTTTCCATTCACTTGCACATTATTTTTCAAGATAATTACTCATATTAAGGGCATGAAACTAAAATAATATTGAGGGCCAAAAATTCGATGACGTTTAAGAAATATTCAGAAAATTATAAAAGGGAGGACAAATTTTCTTTTTCTATCTCCTTCTGTTTTGCCTTTTTTTTTCTTTTTTTCTTTTTTTCTTTTTCAAGCATCGAGGTAAAACGACGTTACCGATGAATCAGCAACAATTTACGAACGGCGGTCACTTTAATATTTATCGTACCAAAGATTTATCGTGAGAAGAAGAGAAGACGAGATGGACCTTCGCCTTGCGCGCGTGGACGGTGCGCCAATTTCGGAACACCCAGTATATATCCCAGTATTTATCATTTACGAATGCAGAGCCTGACGAGAACAACGATCGGTGCTGGCCATGGATAAGTTCACTGATCCCGTGTCGTATGAGAAACAGCACATGCTGTTGCTGTTGCTGTTGCTTTTGCTTTTGCTGCTTCGTGTCATGCAACTTTTTCGAGATTCGCCGTCGTTTATCTAAAGTATGATTTCTTAGAGATTCGATTGGAATCGATTAACAAAAACAAAAAATAAAGAAAAAGAGAGTACAAAAATATACATCTACGATTATTATAAACGATCTAAATATATACGCATATACAAAACTCGATGCAATTTTTTTGATGTAACCGAGAACGCGAAGAAAACAAGCATTCGAATGTAAAATAAAGGATTTTTGTGCAATGAAAAAATGAGATCGAATAGTTTCTTATAACTGAAGTAAAGGCAATTATTTTTGTACTCATTTACACCGAAAATCTTTTCCAAATATCGCGGTAACATTAATATCATATTAAAGACGAATCACACTGCCTAAAAACTCCAAAATATAATATGTCATGTTAAATGCAGGAAATATTTTGCTCTACTTGAGACTTACTTCGATGATGGAGAAGTTAAAAAAAACGAAAAAAGGGAGCAAGCATTACGTCTTCAAGGGTCAAGAAGAGTGATAGCAGCAACAACTTTTTTAACAAGAAAGATACGTGATGTTCCTCGTCCGTTCAATGTCATTGCCGATGACAAATAACTTTCCAAACGTGATATACAAATAACGTTTACGATCGTGAACACGTAAAAGGAGTCAACTTCAAATATAAATGCATGTGATCGGGGAAGTGGGAAAAAGGTGGGGACGTTGTCTACTCTTCTGTGTACATCGACAGAGAGAGAGAGAGAGAGAGACAGAGAGAGAAAACAAGAAAAAGAAAAGAAGACATTAGACATTTAATCTGCTAGTTCAAGCATGATGGTAGTATAGCACTTGAATGAGAAGAGCTTTTGAAGATCTTTGCGAATGTTTGATTTAGGAGTAAAAGGAAGTGAGTAGATAGATGCCTGTGTGAGAATGAGAAAGAGAAAGAATATACTTGAATTTGTCTTGCCTCTTACTCTCACTCTCTTTCTCTCTTTCTCTCTTTTTCTCTTTGTTTGTTTTTCCTTTTTTCTTTCTTTCTTTCTTTCTTTCTTTTTATTTTCTTTTCTTCATTTTGCTTTTGGTCTCGCGTTTCCGAGGACAATAAGGACCTTGAAAAATCCTTCGGCTAGTGTCGCCGACATATTCCCGCAGGAGTCATCCCTCTATTATATTTAAATTGGACGAGGCATAATCATCGTATACCTACATATATGTATTTCATTATGGAAATGTCGTGTGTGTATTAGAAATGAATATTTTCATATACTTACAAAACACACACCCACATTCATACACGTACACATATGTTTATATGTCGTCGAGTTTATCTTTCAGTTTGATTTATTTATTTTTTTCTTCTCCTTTCAATTACTATGCGCCAATTTGTCAGCTGTACCGATCTACGATTGGTAGAAGTGACAAAAATTCTTTTTTTCTTTTTCTTTTTCTTTGAATATTGTTCATTTTAATTTCTATGTCATCTTCTCTCTCTTTCTTTTTTTCGGACTTTTTCGAGGATTATTGGAATTCAAAAGAAACATAAAAATAATTTCAAATTTAAATTAAAAAAAAAAAAAGAATAGAAAGAAAAAAATGATATTGTTGTTCATAGAGAGTGAGATTTTAAAATATGACCTCCGTAGAAAGAGAGAGAATGTAAGGCCTTATAATTCGAGTCTAATGGGACTTATGATAAATTCGAATCTGGTCAGATAGGAAATTGAAATAGTCATGAAGAGAGAACATTAAATTATATTTTTATTATATTCATAAAAATTAAAATGTACACACCTTAATTATTTTTTTTCTTTATTAAGTTTTATACTCGTATTAGCCTTCTATGCAAATATCGCATGTATGTATAATATTTAACAATAGAGGTAATAGGTACCCTCGAGACGAGACGGGCTTACGAAACGAATACACGAATTTTATCCGAATTATTTCTTTTATTTCTTTTTTTTTCTCTTTTTTTTTTAAGGTATTATTTTTGATACGATGATACGATAGAGTTAACCTTTTCTCTTTTTCCATTCACTTATTTCGTTAATTACTTTTAATAATATATATATGTATGTATATATATATGTATATATATATATATGTATGTATATATATATATATATATATATATATATTATTGACTGCTTATAAAATAATACTATTACACAGTATACTCGTACGGCGTTTTATTATTTTTTTTTTCCTTTTCTTTTTTTTTGCATTGTATCTTCTATTATTATTCGCTTACGACTCGTGATAGGTATACGTATGTATATGTATTTTTGACGAATGGACATATTTTCTATCTTTTTTCCTCCTCGCGTTTTTTTTTCTTTCTTTTTTTTTCTATATATATATATATATATATATATATATATATATTCGTTTACGAATATTGTCAGCCCATTAGAGACGGCCTTAGAGACGACATATTTGAAAATTACGTTTCTCTTTTCCCAATGACAGAAACAGAGAGAAAGAGAGAGAGAGAGAGAGAGAGAGAGAGAGAGAGAGAGAGAGAGAGAGAGAGGAAGAAAGAGAAAGAGAGAGAGAGAGAGAGGGAGAAAGAGAAAGAGAGAAAGAGAGAGAATAAAATGAAAGAAAAAGAAACATGATTAGAAGAATATCAAAAAGAAGACGATTTTTAATGATACATAATATATAAGAAAAAAAAAAACACTAGAAAATAAGAATGACAAGATTTTAGTTTTTCCACGAAGATAATATATGGAAAAAAAATATATATATTATATTTCTAATTATATTTATTTTTACGCTATACGCGTGCATACATATGTCTCTGTGTCTTCGTCTTTTTCTTCTCCTTTTTTTCTTAATACTTTGCTCGTCTAACAAACGGGAATGAAGTAGACGTATTTCTACTTTTGTATTTATATTTTTGTGTTTGTGCGTGCGTGTGTGTGTGTTGTGTGTGTATGTCGATAATGAAACGCAAAGGACAGGGTAAAGAACGTGTATGTACGTACGTTCGTGAAGGATGATGCGCGTTGGTTTTATGCAAATCTGTTGATCATTCGCGTTCATTTCTCATTCTTCTCGACTACAGTCAGTTAGAAGTGTAAAGAGTATAATGGTGAAAATGGCTGCGAAGGAAAATATGTATGAAGGATTTTTTGTCAACTCGAGTAGGAGATACATAAATAGATAGATACATACATACATACATACATACATACATACATGCATGCATGCATGCATGCATGCATGCATGTATCATGCAATTTTTTGTATGCTTTTTTTAATTTGATCGAAAAAAAAGATAAATAAATAAATAAATAAAAGAAAAGAATTTGAAAAAAGTCTTTATGTCGTACGTTCACATCTGTCTCTCTGATATTTATAAGTTTTTGTATATTATATATGTATACGTGTATTCATTTTTATGCATCCATGCATCCTATATGTGTATAATCTAAAAATGCGTTCCGTTGTCTCAATCGAATAAACTTTTGAATATTTCCCATAGATTCCGAATGATTCCGAAACGTTACTCGATTTCGATCAACCGCGAAGTTTAGACACGGGCATTTACCCTTTTTACAACGAATATCTTCATCATATTAATTTTTATGTTTCCGTTTTTGAACTCGCTTTGTTTTCATTTTAATTATTTACTTTTGATTATTCTCTTTCCCTCTTTTCTCTCTATCCTTTTCTGTCTCGGGTAAATGCTCGTTATCGTGAAAACGTGTGGGCAAGAATACTACACGCCGATCCCGAATCGCTATCTAAAATCTACGGACTTTGAATTGAAATTCTCGCTGGACCATTTACTTATTATTATCTTTCTTATTTTTTTTTTCCTTTTCTTTCTTTCTTTTTTTTTTTTTTATTCTTTTACCCATTCCTGACACCCAAACCCTCGTTATTTTTTTTTCTTCTTTAATTTTAACTTACGCTACAGACACGATGCGAATTAAATGTGCCGCCTAACATAAATGCATTCACAACTCCCTCTAGATTATTTTTTATTATACAACACTTGTCTGACATCCTGTTTGTTATACATTCCGAACGCAATCGTCAGTCATGACGATTTCTATTTTATCCACATATATGGTTTTTTACTTCTTCTTTTTTGATTTTTTTGTTTATATGGGTATATATATATATATATAATTTTCGTTTAAAAAAAATTGTGAAGAATTTTACAATATTATAAAATCGACAATGTTATTGGATTCTAATTTAATTGAAAAATCGAAACGAAATAAAAGTGAAATATTCTCATTGATTAATAATTAATATAAAGAAATCGACAAAATCGATTGCGCTCAGAAGGATACTCGCTGTTTTCGATGTTAGAACGATATTTGCGAATTGATTATAGATCTCGAATCGATTCGCCAAAGTTTTATACATACGTACATACATACATACATACATACATATATACATACATACGTACATACCTACGTACGTACATACATATATACATACATACATACATACGTTCCATGTAGTTTTTCTCGTCTCATGAAATATCGTTCGGAGCTTTTTCTGTTTTTTTTTCTTTTCTTTTTTTTTTCTTTTCTCACGAGAGTTTACATCACAGCTCGATACATGGGAAATTGGCATTTAAATACGATTTGTATTTTCTTTTTTTCTTCTTTTTTTTTTTTCTTTTATCTTTTCTTTACTTGCCTTTTTTAATGACACAATGCAAAAATAGGCTTTCCTATTTCCTACAACCAGATCAAACACGACACAGCGTTCTAATGATCTACAAAGAATTCCGAAGAGATTCTTATAATCTAAATATCAATTGTTTCCTCGTTTCCTTCTTTATTTCTTTATTTAATTTATTTAATTTATTTTTTTTCTTTCTCTTTTTTTCCTTTTTTTTTTTTTGTTATTATCTCTCTTTTTACTTCCTTAGTATTCGGCACAAGAAGCTTCTCTCCATGCTTATAAACTCGAATCCTCGATCGTATTTGTAACGACGAGCGTATGAACTCTTGCTATTTATCTTTCGTACCAATTTTGTTATTATTTTTATTAACTTATTTCGCATTATTTAATTAATTAATTTTTTTTTTAATTTCAATACACGAATATTCGTTCGTTCTCATTCGTATCGAGGATTCCATATAAGATATATAAACAACGAACAGGGCTGACACAACAACCCTTAAAAACAGATCCGCAACTCGACTCGACTCGAGACTTAAAAATCGTTTTGTCGTTCCGACAGAAAAGAAAAAAAAAACGAGTAATGTCAGTTTTGAGTTAATTAAGTATGTAATATAAATAGAAGTTAAGTTCGATAAGTAAATAGGGTTTATGTATGTATATATATATATATGAGTATGTTTGTTTATGTACGTATGTATGTGTGAAGAACGAGAGATGAGGAGGAAAGAACGCATGGAGCAAGCATAAATTTGCATTACTATTCTTCTTCTTTTTTTTTTCTTTTTCTCTTTTCCTCTTTTTCTTATCTCTTTCTTTCATTTATTCATTGTGTGTATATAGTATGTCGTATGTTGCGTGTATCATATGGTACCGTGTCCTTAAAAAGAGTATAAGTAGATAAATAAATAAATATATATATATATATATATATATATATATATATATATATATACGAATGGATTAATAATAATGATTTGTATGTGTCTTTTCATACTTCGTCGTCTCCATTATCTTTTTTTTCTTTCTTTTTTCTTTTTTTTTTTATACATTATACATTAAAATATAACACACCGATCTCGATGCTTAACGTCATACATATACACGTTTAAGTTAAATCTTCACCCATTTTTATTTCTTACCCTTCCGTCATTTCTTTTTCTTTTTTTTTTCTATCCCTTAAATCAATGAACGATCCTTCGAACAGTCTCGGCGACGAGCGTTTGGAAGAGCTCCGAAGTCGAACGTTACTTCCTCTCGCGCATCGTTTTCGTACATTTTTTTTTTTAAATATATATGTATATACAGGTTGAGTTTTTTAAATTGATACACGTAAATATCTATTTCAAAAACGAAGCATTTTCAAAAAGAGTCTCTCCAAACCAAAAATTGTTTGTCCTCCATTCTCCATAAAATAAGAGTCCATTGACAAAAATTATAGGTTTCCATTATAAAAAAAGAAGGAAATAAAGAAGAAAAAATAATCTTGCTATTGAAAACGTTCATCGAATCGGAAAAAAAATAATGCTGGTTTGTTTGTCAAATTTTGCATTAAAAAATGCATTTGTTTTTGAGATATTTAAGTGTTAAGTCATTTTATATATGTATGTATGTGTGTGTATATATATATATGTGTATATATATATACACACATATTTACACATATAGTATATATTTTATTTTCTTCAATAGTCATATTTATTTTCGTAATTGACGACATTGAGGAGGAATAACGCAAAGTGCGGCGATACTTAAAAAATTCTCTCGATCTCTCTTATGAAATATGATTATCTTTACTTAAATTTGTTAATGATTTTCAATTCATTGATTTGTTCATTCATTCATTCATGTACTTTTTTTCTTTTACGTATCATGATTGAATGATTCGTATAGTTGTTCATTCGATATTTATAAATTATTGATAGGAATTAACCCTTCTGTAACACCATATGTTTATAATTCTTTATATGTTTGTATTGGTATTTTCTTTTTTTTTCTCACAAAAAATTAATTTTCATTCATCTCCGAAGGGTTAATATTTCTAAAGTATAACTTATAGGTAGTGTTATATAAGTACACTTATACTTATAAAATATAGTATAAGTTTATAATGTGTAAATCTTTTTCTTTCTTCTTGTTTTTTTCTTTTTTTTTTTTTAACATAAAAAGAAAATTAAGTTATAATGTTATAATATATTTGATATTCGAGGATATTCCAGAAATATATATATATGTATATATATAGATAGAGAAGGAGAGAGAGAGAGAGAGATAAAGCGTGAAGATAACTTATTTAGCTCGTTATTAGGCATATAAAAAAGAAGGTCCATTTTTAAAGGCTGATATATCTGATTGTAACATATATTCGTCCCGATTTTTTTATATATTCGTGAGCCATTACAAACGTAACACGGCCTTGTAATCTACGACAGTTTGTTCCATATAAAGCGCACATATTTCTTTTTACAAGTTTGCGATGCGTTTTATTTTGCTTTTTTGATTTCAAAAGAAAAAGAAACAAAAAATTATTTTAACAACTCTGAAAAATATCTTGAACATTTAAAACGTAACATAATACTATTTGCGTGGGTGAAAAATTTGATTAATGGGACGAATATATACGTTGTATGATTGTTACAACCGAATAAAGAATAAACTCGCGACTTTGTATTTTTATAAAGTATGTTCAAACGACAAAAAAGGAGATAGATAGATAGATAAATAGAAAGAGAGAGAGAGAGAGAGAGAGAGAGAGAGATTAGAATCGGTTCTTCTTCACAGCCACAGAGTTTAGGAAAAATCGATATGAGCTCGTGAGAACGTGGTTTTTTTTTCTTTTTTTGTTTGTTTGTCGTAACATTAAATCTGAAAAAAGTGGACCCTTGGCGCGCGACTTTCTGGGAACTTAGACCGTTAGCATGCGTGAGAAAGCCAGCCTTTTTTCGTCTTATTCTTTTTCCATTTGTTTGTTTATTTATTTATTTATTTTATTCGTTCGTTCATTCATTCGTTCGTTTGTTAGTTTTGACTTTTATTAGGATCATCGGTATGCGCGACGTAACGTTTCGACGATTACGGAGGTCTTCCAGGGACGTTCGGAAAAACCAACAATTTGGTCGAAAATATTATTTCTAGTTAATCGTTTTATAGAGGGTACAAACGTATAGTTGCGAATGATCATATTCATATTCATATTCATATTCATATTCATATTCATATTCATATTCATATTCATATTAAGAATATTAATAATCGTAACGAGATAAAAATGGACATTGTCTTATTATGGGATGGAATAGGCTGTGTAAGCTCTCCGTCAAAACCTGCTTAGATGCTTCGCGCTTGTTCTTTTTCTCATTATTTTATTTTACTTTATTTTATCTTATCATTATTATTTTTTTCTTCTATAAAACTCATGTATAAACACGAAACGAGACAAAAAAGAAAAAAAATAGAAGGAGAAGAAAAATATTGTAAGATAGAGTGGAATGAATCGAAAGATAAAAAAAGAAAAAAGAAAGATGAATTAAAAGATAAAAAATATATGTATATATAAATAAATAAAATAAACACACCGAGCTTCGTTTTGTATCTTCGTAAAGCGATAAAAAGAGAAAGAAAGAAAGAAAAAAAAAAAAGAAAAAAAAACAGTTCGTTAAATTAAAATTTTATTATTTCAATAAAGTTATGCCCCTAAGTTAGGTAAAGAAGGTTGAGGGCATGTAGTAGCATCGCCGCTGTGTGACATGTGAGTCTTCGTTTATGTTTGTTTAATCTTCTTTAACAAATCTCGATTACCAAAAATGGACAGGTTCCGCGCGATCGAAACGTTTACCTCTCGCTTGGATATAGAAAACATTTGTTTAATATTAAAATATATATATATATATATATATATATATATATATATATATAATTTAAATTTAATTCCCATAGAAGATAAGAAGATTATGAATTATATAATCCGTCGCGATAAGAAAACGTTTCGCCTTTGCGTACGTTTATTATTTATACTCTCAATAAATATTACATATAGTAATGTGATCGTTATTTGATAATAATAATAATAATAATAATAATAATAATAATAATAATAATAATAATATTAATAATAATAATAATAATAGTATTGTTCTAATTGGACAGGAATTGTTTTCTTTTTTTTCTTCTTTTTTGTTTGTTTCTTCTTTATCCTTTTTCTCCATCTCTTCCTCCACCACAACAACCACCACCGCCTCTTCTTTTTTCACGCAATTTGGGCGAATTCTTCTTATATCTTTTCCTTTTTTTTAATTTTTAATTATTATTATATGATTAATCTTAATCGTTAATTGCCATTTTTTTTCTTTTTGTCTTGTTTTGTTTTGTCTTGTTTTTCCCCGTTTATATTATTCTCACTCCACACGTAGTGTGTCCGTTCGTGTGTATGCGTGTGTGTATACGCGTACGCACACGCGTGTGTTTCTGTGTGTATGTATTCTGTGGCATCAAAAAAATACGGTAACTTTTTTTATAATAATCGTTTGATTTTTTTGTTCTTCTTTCACACACTTCTCTCACGCGACGTTAATTTTAAAGTTTTCTATCTTTCTTTCTTTCTTTCTTTCTTTCTTTTTTTTTCATTTTCTTTTTTTCTTTTTTGTCTTAGAGAGAAATACACGTTGTAGTATGTAGCTTATACACAACTAGGTTTAGCTTTTTTTTTTTGTATCTATTTGCGAAAGAAATATAAATAGATCACACATACTTTATGCAAGTAACACAAGTATTTTTTTTTTTTTCTTTGAAACAAGATTAAATATACCTATGGTATATGTATGTACCCTTTCCGCATAGAGGAATTACATTGAAAAAATTGTAAATTAATTAGCTCTCGATAATAATAACGCATTGTTCTTTTATCGCGACTATAGTTGCGATTTAAAATATTTACGCGATATTACACAATGAAATGAAAGAAGCTCATTTTATATTATAGCCTACTATGCCTAAAACTTATCGATCTAATATTGCGACCCTATTTTCTTTTTTTTCTTTTTCTTTTTCTTTTTCTTTTCTTTTCTGCGTGCTGCGCCTTCAAAATACATTTTGCCCTTTCTTCATTATTTCGATTGAAAAAAAGACGATTTCAATAGGGCAGTGTGGATTTCAAAGAATCAGTAAAACACGCGTGTATCTCCGAAAATGTAATAATACATAAATTAAATGTGTTTATGTTATGTGTCATGTATCACGTAATAACACAAAAAAGGAGGGAGGTTGGGGGAGGACAGAGAAACATATTTTACAATTAAAAAAAAGGAACTTAATAGATTGCGCTATAAAAAAAAGAGAAAAAAGAGGAAAAAAGTACAACACAATAATACATATACATATACATATATATATGCATATATATATACATATATACATATATATACATATATATATATATATATATATATATATATATATATATATATATGAAACAATTGTATACATATAAAATCTTTAAATAATCTACACAACTTAATTAATCAGTTTATATGTAATCAGTATTTTCGGGCGATCCTTAATGCATTTAAATCGCTGAGGACACTTTTCCAATAAATAAATTACTAATCAGTAATTTTGGAAAGTGTAATTACCAGTGGTCTATGATAAGTATGCCCAATGAATAAGTGATTATCATCGAACAGGTGCATGTCCTCACTCGGCGAATACAACAAATGCTTCGTGTTACGTCTATGGAACGTATGTGTTTTTTATTTTCTTTTTTACTTATTTATTTATTTATTTATTTATTCATTTTCGAATCGTGATCACACCTTGACAGCACGGTGAGAGTCAAGGAGAGTAAAGAACACACACACACACACATATATATATATATATATATCAAATAAATTGTTTTGGATTAACTAAAAAAAGAAGAGAGAAAAAAGAGAACAAAAAATGTACAATTAAATACCAAACTAATAATGCTCCCACATATATGCTCGTTTGTGTGTGTTTGTGTGTATATATGTATGTGTGTGTATGTGTATATATATATATATATATATATATATATATATATATATATATATATATAAGAAATAAAATGGCTTATCATCCCGGTCATAGTACATTAAATTGTGGAATGCTTATACAACTTATTAAAAATGTCTTCACTGATTTTTTGTTTTTCTTTTTTTTTTTCTTTTACGTGTTTTTTCGGTACATTACGACGTATGTATATGTACCAATCCACTATATTCTACAGAAATGCGAATTAGATTACTCTATGCTTATCCAGCACGTTCTGTCTGAATCAAAAAACATCCCATGCTTTGTGTGATACACATTAATAATTAATACGACCTAATATTTCAATTAATATTTATATTATTATCGCGCGCGCGATAATCAATTAATAATTAGCTGCCCTAATGTCTAAGGGACTGAAACACTGCTGCTGCTGCTGCTACACATATCATAGGCATGTAGCAATTTTTAGGATTATTACTTATGTGGCTTATGTTTATATAAGACGAAGTTACGACGAAGCGGTGTTAATTTATTTACTTGCTTCGGGGTGAGAAACGAGTGCCCGTCGTTGAAAGACCTTCTCCTCGGCTCCGACTTCGATGCAAGTAATGTAAGCCTTCGCCTTTCAAATAAAATTATGATTTTTATTTATTCATTTATTTATCTCTTTTTATATAATTGTCTTCGTGTTTTCTTTTCTTCTTTTAAACACTTTAATATAACAATCGTACCAAAGAAATTCTATCAGAGATTGAAATGAAAAAAAAAAGAGTATATATATATGTATGTACCTCTGCTTACGCTTCTACGTATTGGTGCGGATGGAGGTGGTGCAGGTTCCTGTTTACTATAACTTCTAAGTGCCCTTCCTCGTCTATCCTGTATTAACTTATCCACTTTAACAAAGATTCCACACTTGGGCCGACAATTGAAGTACCTATGGCCATTAACAGCACCGTCGTTTTTACCTGTCATCAAAACGGACGTTATGAAAT
This sequence comes from Vespula vulgaris, assembly GCF_905475345.1. Lineage (NCBI taxonomy): Eukaryota > Metazoa > Arthropoda > Insecta > Hymenoptera > Vespidae > Vespula > Vespula vulgaris. The sequence continues at coordinate 2,815,685 of NC_066607.1, forward strand.
CCATTATTTTTATTATTTGAAATTAGATAATTGTATAATGTTAAATGATAGTATTAAATTTTGATTATACCAGTTGGTGCATCAAGCTCAACCCCTATCCATATACCAGACGCAAACTCTGTTGGGCCAACGTATGCTATAACACCCGAATAACTGTATGGACGAACTAGAACAGATTCACCGACGACAACCCAATCTGGTAAAGGGGTTTCGATTCTGGTTAGATCGTGTCTCGAGCCAAACGCTGAGCTCTTATCGCTTGTGTCATCTGATAAGAAAACAAAGACAAAAAAAAATAAGAAATGAAAAATGATAAACAAGTACAATATCTTATAAATTAATATAAATGTAGAATTCGTGACAAAAAGTTTGGCATCTGTGCAAAGTATAAGCCTGCTAAGAAAATTTCAAGTTGGATTATCGTAACATTTTGATTAATTTATTGTCCAGGTTACTCCTTATGCCAATAATCTTCTTTCCCACGAATGTTTTATTGCTTATTAAATTTGAAGAGTGAAGACTCTTATATAAATAATATAGAAACTTGTTTGAAAGTACCATCGATTCTTTCGGATGAGCTATTGTCGCCATTTTCATATGGCATATTAGGCTGCATCGTTTGTTCCAATCGTGCTGCAGCTTTACTTTCAGATACTTGTGGACGGACCATAGGGAACGAAGCTCTGTGTTGAGAACTAGTAGGCCTTCCTGTACCACTAGAAGCTTTTCTTCTTCGTACAACCTACAAAACAAGTATATATAAACGCATGTATTTCAACAATTTTTTTTCTTTTTTTAAAGAAAAATCCAAGTTCATTAATTCGAAGAAAGATTCCAAATAACAATTTTTACCTTGCCTGGTGGAAGTTTCGTATGGACAACAGAGGACCCCTCCAAAGGACTCTCGTCTCCCGAATTCGATGTTTGACTAATAACCATGTCACTTTTTCTTCGACCAATTAAAATCGGATTTTGTATGTCTTTTTTCTGACCGACATTCAATGCCGTTGAATTACCAGTTGCATCGCTGTCGTCTTTCGTTGAAGAAACAGGACTTTCGGTATCAGGATCCGTGTAAGCACCCATTTCCTCAAGATTCTTTCTAACGTTCGCTGTGCGACCAATCAAAAAAGAAAAAAATCAAGAAATGAAAAATAAAAGACGACATTCGTATATAATACAGAGTAATACTATCAATTAAATAATAAATTCTAATGATGATGATGATGATGATGATGACGATGATAATCATAATGACAAGGAGAAATATATAATGAAAAATTAGATTATAAGATACATATTTCGTTTCCTTTTTTTTTGTTTTTGTTTGTTTTTTTTTTTTCATTCATGTTTAGATTATTTCCATTGACCAACTAACCCTCGCGAGGATCTTCTGTGACATTCAAATTTTCCATCGCGGTGTTCACGTCGCATGTGTATTCCTCCGGCGTTTCCTCGACAAGAGAACTATCCATCTTCTCGGCTTTCTTATTATCCAACAAATTTCTGTATTCTAAATCGGGTGTTTCGTCGACGCTTATCGATTTTATAGAGATCGAATCTTCGGACGTTAAATTAGTCGTCGAGACAGCTTGGGAACCGTAACCGCTGCTACTCATACTTGGTGTGTTGATTTTGGTTGATTGTAACTCAGCAAGTGAATCCAATGTGCGTGATGAAGTTAGCGGCTTTGTTGGTTTTGCTGGTGCCTGAGTATGAAGTATATATTTCTTTTTTTTTGTTTCTCTTTAGGTACAATTTTATTTTCATTTATTTTGTTATCGTTAATCCTCCATAAGAGTAGTGTAATCTTTGCGATATTCAAAAAACAAGTTATACAATATCAAACCTATATAGTATGTAACTTATATTAATGATATAATTATAAAAAGAAATTATTGCAACGTGAAATTCAAATATTACAATACAACTTGTTATATCTTCGAAGCTTTGAATATAACAATATTGATTTTATAATTGACAACATAAAAAAATTACATATATGATATTCATATGATTGTATGGTATTATAGAGGATTAACAAATATTGTATAGGTATTTTTTATTTTTCTTTTCTTTTATCTATTTCTTTTTTTTTTTTTTTTTGGAACGCTCTGTCTTGTATAAATGACACAGCTGTGATATTAAATAGGATCTATGTTCTATTCACAAAAAGCTATAGCGTTATTACACTGGCTTTTACTTGTGTGTTATAACGGAATATATTATAAATAAAGTAGCAATCAAAAAAAAAAAAAAGAAAGAAAAAACAATTAATAAGACGAAGCTATTTTTATATTTTATTTTATATGCAAGCCTTCTTCAAAAAATGATTACTATACACATCACACATACGTACGTATATATTACCGAAGATAAATAAAACTTGATAGAGCAATGATAATACAATATAGATGAAAAGATATACTACCTGATACGCATCGTATTCAGAATAATCGGCATCACTTTTTTCTTCTTCATCGTCATGACTAGGGGTTGCTAATTGATTTCCAACGTTAGACGTTTCCTCGTGTAACGTAGTCATACGTAGACCCAGTTTACTACCGACCATATTTGGGGATGCTAAAATGAATAGTTTGACTATGTTATTACTATTATGGCAATAGCTATTTAAGCTGCTTTGAAAATTCAAGCGTATGTATATGAGATATATATGTAGACATATGTATATCAGTGCCGATCTAAGCGCGAAAAGTTAATGATAATGATTATATTTTATAAATCATTGTCGTCAAATAATATATCGTTAAATAATTTTGATGGATTTTATTTCTTTTTATATATATATATATATTTTATTGAAGGTGTCAGATCGGTTCTGATAATCACATAAAAATAATAATAATAAGAATGATGATAATATAATCATAAATATAATAATAATAATAGTAATAATAATAATAATAATAAATAATAAATAATAATGAGAAAAATACATAAATAACAAACGTAAGATCGTTCATGCTGTACCTAAAGAAAAAAGACAACAACATAAAATCCAACATAAATAAGGAAAAGGGTAAGAGATATATTCCACGTTTGTATTTATTATATTTTATATATATATAAACAATACTATTGTGTTGAATCTACTTAGTATTGTTTATTGGATTGTTCAATAAATAATGTCAAAATTTTCAATAAAAAAAATATTAAACGCAGTGTCGTTTATTTATATATAAAATAGTGAATATTTCAAAATATTTTATTGGATATATTTTATTGGATAATCCAATAATGAAGAATAAGAAATGATAATTGATTTATTAATGACAATTCATTTTAATAGCAATTGTTGTTTATTTAATATCACGTGGAATATATGATCCGTCTGAAAATGAAAAACTAAAAATAAATACGAATATAATATACAGTATTATAAGCACTGAAGAACACACCAAACATATTCGATGCTATACACGTCATTTGCAGTAGAGTTAAGATTGCAGTTTTCTGTTACGACGATTAATAAATCCAAAATATTGATAAGTAATCTTTGTTATAATACAACACGATCCAGTAAAAAAAAAAAAAAAGGAAGAGATAGAAAAAAACTTTTGTTATTTTTACAATCTTCACCCGAAATATATATCTCAAGAATGAGTATAATTAAAATCTATGCATATTGAGCAGTGTAATAATAAATTGCAAACTTAATGGACTGCAATATCTTTTTTATTTTTATTTTATTTTATTTTATTTTTTTTTTTTTGATATGTAAAACGTCTAAAACAAAGGAGTAAGGAAACCAAATTGAAGTACAAATTACTACAAGAACGATCATGAATCTATGCTCTTTCAAATTTAGATTAGGTATGTGTTTTCTTTTTTGTTTTATTTTTTGTTTGTTTGTACACGATCACTGTTCGAATCTTTGTTGAAAAAAAAAGAAATAAAAAAAAAAAGAATTAAATAAACAAAGAAAAATTTGAAAGAGCAACCAACAGCGAGTGTCACCTACACTTGGCAGAGGTGGATTGTTGCAGACGTGTCAGTGAGTTGAGATTCAGGTTCAGATTCAGGAAAGTTGGTCTCGCTGAAAGGAGATAGTTTTACTGATTACACCTCGTTTATCTTTTATCCGACACGAAGGTTCTACTAAAACTTTTTTTTTTTAAATGGCGAGCCCTTCGCAAATGGAACTTTATTGGCCGTATTGCTGACTTGTATATCATGCCTTTGGTATATCATACACTGAAGAATGAAATACATATGTTTGAACAAATATAATACAGTATGAATGTATTGTTCAAATTTGATAGGATATTATATATATATATAGATATATATATATATATATATATATATATATATATATATATATGTATATATGTATGTATATATACACGATGAAGAAGATTATATAAACATTTGTAATATTTGTGCAATAGACGGGTCCATTTTTTTTGTAAAATCTTGGCTTGAATTTAATATTATTATCGAGTAACTCGCCATTGCATTGTAAATTCAAAATGCCATATTTTTTTTTAATAATATCGATAATAAAAAGAAAAAGATCATATATGGAATAAGAACCTTCGTTCGATATAGGGACATAAGCATTTTGAATTTATTAAAAATATATAAATCGATGTTAGTTTAAAGTCGAAGGTACTAGTAGTCTCTCACAACTTATAGTTAAATGATAAAATATTTCTCGTTTTGATTTTGCTTTTTTTTCTTTTTTTTTTTTATAACAATACTATAAACTATTCTTGAGAACGACACATGCTGCGAAACTATTTTTTAATATAGTAAATCTCATGCATAGCTAAGCATCGAACGTATATTGTTCTTCAATTATGCTTTTTATTGGTAATTTATCTGTTCTTTTTTACATTTATTCAAAATCAATACTCTTTACTATACCTGACTTTAAACTAGTTCTTCGTTTACGCGAAAAGAAAGATTCAAAGTTATTATTTTTGTGTTAATAAAAATTAAAAAGTATGAGTCATTTAATTATCTTTTTTTTTTCGTACAGATTCTGTTCTTTTTTTCTTTCTTTCTTTCGTTTTTTTTTTTTGGTTACATTTATTAAGTAATTCGAGATTTTCTTTTCGCGCACGAGAAAAGTATGAATTAATTTTTTTTTTTTCTTTTTACATATTCAGATAGGCAGGAAACAATTTTTTTGACATCTTCTGTAAATTATTATTTATCAATTTAAAAGCAAAAAAATTACACGAAGTAAAAAATAATTAATTGATTTATCAAAGATATGTAAATTGGATTGATTAATAAAAAAAAAAAAAAAAAGTTTCCACATAGAAAATATCTGACGAAAAAAGATTTAATTGAAATAAAATTGTTTCCTGTGATCGAAATATTATTTTTTTTTTTACCTATGATATTTAATTACTGTTAATATTTATGTACACATATATGTTACAGTAATCCTACGTTGGATTCTAATGTATTGTTGGATAACACATTCACATATATAGGTAGAATAATGATTAAATCATTGTGCAACGCAATTATTACTTTTTATCTTTACTTTTGCGTTAACACAAATCTTATTTTTCTTGATTTTTATATTAACAATACACAATTATATAAGATGTTGATTGCACAATAATTCAATAATAACTTGTGTCATACGTTTCCTATATTAATTTTTTTATATACACTTCTCGATATAATTATTATCAAATGCATTTATAATTTGGCAAATATTAAAAACCGAATTTATAGAAATCATTTCGATGGTATCAAACCAAACAAATTGTTGGATACCATAAAAATTATTTTTATGTAATTCATCACCTTAGGTAATGCATTTATGAGCATATGCGCCAATGAAAATGATTTCTATGCGATTATGATTTGGCATTAGAATGCCAACGAACGCGTTGAAGTTATTATTTCGCGTTTATGTGTGCGTAAAAACATTAATCATGAATAACATTCAGGTATATATATATAATTTTTTGTTTCTGTACATACAATGTGAAGGACACTTTCAATGAACGAACTTTCCGATTATGCTTTGCCGATACGATATAAATATTGGTTTCATCATGCACGTCAAACAAGGTAAAACAACACATGACAAAGCATTCACGTTTAAGAAAAAAAAATAAATAAAAAAGAAGAAAGAAAAAAACAAACAAAAAAGCAAACGCAAATTGCAGATAATCAATCAATAAATAGATAAAATCAGCAAACTTTTAATAACTACAGTAGCAATAATTTTCTTTTTTTTCTTTTGAAATAGATTGTCTCAAAAAGTGAACGAAAGTTTCTGAATTCACATATAAAAAAAAAAAAAAAAAGAAAAAGAAAATTAATGTGCTACCTATATTAGCATACATTCTTTTTCTGAATATTAAACAATACTCTAATAATGAAAAAAAGAAGAAAAAAAAATCATTGTGTTTGATTATACACTATAAGAGCAAAACTTAGAAACTAAACAACAGACAGACTCAACCACTCACGAGACATATTATGTACTAATCATTTTTGCCTATGCGGCGCATCGATTAAATATCAAATCAAGACTCCATTTTACCTGAGTTCAGAATGGAGCCTTGCGTGGGCCGAAATAGTTGTAGAAGTAGTAGTGACGTAGTGTTAAACAGAGGAACAGATAAGTAGCAGACAAAATGTATTAGTTTCATTAGTTTCAACAAACTTTTTGCTACATAATTTAAAATTTTTTTTTTTAATCAACTCGTTTGAAATATTAATCTTTAATTTAATATATATATATATATTATAAGTGGTAGAGCGTAAGTGTCGCTGCTAAAACACTAGGCAGATCTGATAAAGTGGATTTACCATGTTCAACTCTTTCATTCCTTTATTTTTAATGGTAAAAGTAACGTCACATCAAATTTGATTGAATTTTAATTCAATATCTAGTTTAATCAATTGGAATAAAACACGTGCGATAAAAAATTTCAAACGTTAATCTTTAAGTTGAACATGGAATATGGTGATGTAACAATATGGTCAAAGCTGTAGGTATAAGAATATAGAATTCCAATGTAGTAATAAAAATTATTAATATTGGAAATCTATATTGCATAACTTTCTTTCTTTTTTCTTCTTTATTTTCTTTTTTTTCTCTGTTGTTTTTTTTTTCTTTTTTATAGAGGATCGTAATAAGATATTTTCCAATTTATGATTGATTTTAGGTGTAAGAGCGATAACCTTTCATAATATTCATGCTTATAATATTATAATGAAAAAATTCTTAATCTATCATTTCAAGTAACAAATTAATTTAATCGATTATGAAAGGTATGTGCTAATGATGAATGACATGAATTATAACTAAATAATAGATGAATGAAAAAGATATGTATGATTCTTTGTATTATTCAAGATTAACATATCCAATTGCAAAAGAAAAAGAAAAAAGAAAAACGTGATAGAAATGGATAGCCTGAGACAACAGTCAAAAACTAGGGCTAAAAAATTAAATGGATTATATTCATGGCAAGGTAGTATATGTATATATATGTATGTATGTATATCAAAAAACACTGCATAAGCCACATTTCAGAAAACAAACTTTTTTGATTCTTTATTGAATATATAAATCTCAATGAAGCAAAATCAAGACAATGAGAAAGAGAGGGGGAGAGAGAGAGAGAGAGATAAAGAGAGAGAAAGAAATGATTAAAAATATAAATCAAAGTTTATTCTAATGCTAAAAAAATCCCTAATAGACACAGTGCCATTGTGTTTATATAAGCAATAATCGAAGATTTTAATCGTGGTCAAAGCAAAACTAACAGTACTTGCATTCATTTGATAAGAAAATTTTGCACATAAGAAGAAGAAGAAGAAGAATGCAATAGTAAGAAGGTCAAATAAAATTTTCCATAAATCCTATCGTCTATAAAAATAGCAATCCATTTAAGAATACAAAATAGAGCCAGTGAAATAATCATGATGAGAGATCATTTAGGGGTTTGTAGAAAATATATATAAAAAATTGTAGAGACAATGAAACAGATTACTACACATGAATGATCAATGATTAATGTGATGAATGAATGAATGAATGAATGAACAAACTAATGAATGAATGAATAAAGGTGTGAGTGAATTATAATCATATTATTACTTATTTTCTTTTTCTTTTCTCTTTTTCATTTTTTCTCATATCTAAATCGAACATTACCATTATTATATATTCTATGATTCAAAGATTCAATGTATCATCACATCATGAACAAGTATTCTTTAATATAAAAAAAAAAAAATAAATAAATAAATAAATAAAATGAAATTAAAGAATCCGTTTCTTAATCCTTGTAATTTCTAAACGAATAAATACATTTCTTTTTTCTTTTCTAATACATTTTTATATACATGTATGCCTGTATTATACTTCGATCCAATGAAGAGAAAAATCTATTATTGAAAATTTAAAACAACGAATTGTTTATATATGTATATATATATATAAGATCATAGAATAATTATTTACTCAATAAGAATTCTATATATGTATATATGTATCTTAAAGAAGGAAATATAGTGTGCATAAAAAAAGAAAAGATTTTTCTTACCGATTCCAAATGTCTTCGGTGGTGCAGATACAAAGTTTTCGTCGTTCCTCGCATGACCTGTTGATGCTCGTCGTGAATGTGGCAGACCGTTTAATTCCGTGTTGAGATCCGTTACGCTTTCTGAACGTGTGACATTCAACGAATCCATCGAAGTATCAAACCTCATTATCTGGTTATAGAAAAGAAATTATTTGGGATAAGAATAGATTAATAATATAACAATACTTAACAAGAGTGTATGAGGGGGAACAGAGATCTTTGTATTGTTACTATTACTATTACAATGACAAAACTGCATTATTAATCATAATCTCAAGATCTTTTTAATCTCAAATTCTTTTCTTGCACTAATAGAAAGAATGAAATTAAAAGAAAAGCATACAGTGCGTCCGAGACGGCGAAGTGGCAGTAGTACCTGCGAGAAGTTTGGAACGCTTGCTGTCTTGCGCATAAGCGGTTGACCTTGAGCTTGTAAAAGTTCCTTAACGGCGACACTTTGCCTTAATCGATCCAACGTTAAGATACTTTCGACGGCTGAGACACCTCTGGTATATTTTTCTAAGGGTAAAGATAGATAGAGAGAGAGAGAGAAAGAGAGAAAGAAAAAGAGAGAGAGAGAGAGAGAGAAAGAGAGAGAGAAGAGAGAGCGTGAGTGAGTGAGAGGAAAAAAAAGAGAAAAGAAAAAAAAATGAATATATAACTCATTTGTTAAAATAATTTTTCTCGTACGTACATATGTAAAAAGGATTAGATTTTTTTTTAGTTATTATTATTATTATTATTATTATTTATAGGAGAAACTTACCGATGTAAGTTTCACCATCGCATAGACTATTGTCCTCTCCGCTAGCTGCAATCTGTGCTAAACTTTCACGATCCTCCAATTCCTCGCTAGCTTTTGGTATATTAGATACAACCTCGTAGGTGACACCGGTCTGTGCCAAACAATCTGTACGTACGATCTTTCGAAATATTCGATCCGTTATACTTTGTCTCTTATATATATTTAGCGCCAATCTTTTACGTAATACGAGATCCATCGGGGCTGGATGAGATAGGCGAACGGTCGTTTTTAATATTAAGAAGACCCTTTCGTTGGCTGTAAACAATATCGTACATCATATTGCGTCTGTTAATTTTTCTTTTTCTTCTTCCATCTTTTCTTTTTTTTTTCTTTTTTTCTGTCTTTCTAGTTATCAGCAATCAACGTTATCGTAATGTATATATTATACGAAAAATAATGGTAATCAATACGTTTAAAATTATATAAATGTACTACTCTACCGTCGGTGACTCTGTTAAGATGTACACTATCGTGTATACTAGAATCCCATGCTGCTATAGCACACACGTCCTTTTCCAAATGGCGAATGAACGGTAAATTATAAAATTTGTTACCATGTTCTTTGGGTAAGATCGAGTTCAATCCGGTTACCGATACTTCTTCTCCTGATTGATGAGTCGAGAGATCATCGGCTGATATTTAAAATGGAAAATGTTCATTTAAAATCGTTCGATCGACAGATTTGGAATTTACAAGTGTTATAACGAGTTATATTCATTATACCATTGAGATCAAGAAACAGAACAGGAATGTGCGGTTCCATTCCTGGTGGTGGATTCCAATCTGCCGGAGCACCAGGTATACCTGATCCTGCCGCAGGTACTAAAACTGCATTTCTTTCCTCGGTTAGACTGACCCACTGATCGACGAGACTCTGTTCTCGTTCAACATCTTGTTCGGTTTTTTCTAAACATGAAAGAGAAAATAAATATATTATTAATTTAATTTAACGTTATATTTGTATAACGATATATTGATATTTAAGATGACTTTAGATTTTAATAAGATTATAAGATCGTATATTTAAGATCATATCCTTAACAAGATAATAAGATTTTTAATAACTGAAGATAATTTTAGATATCGATAATATATTAATATCTACAAATATTTATTTCATAATAAAAAGAGAGACAGGGAGTGCGTCTCTTAAAATTGGTTCGATCGTATCGTCTTACCTTGTTTGTTTATAAGCTTTTGTATCTGTTGATCAAGATATTGTCTTCGCCTCATTAAAGCGTCGCTCCACTTTTCTCTCAATATACTCAAATCTTCATCCTGATAACTGTCCAAAGGTATTTGAAGGCGATTCCTTACGGAAACGCTTCCAACCGCTATATTCAATATCGATTGACAAATGATCGGTAAAGTTCCGGAATTTTGTACCGGTTTCACTCTGACTTGTATACGACGTTGTTGGCCTTGTCTCAATTGATAAATTCCACCTGACGATTATCGTCAAAATAGAATTTTTTTTGTAAAACAAATCGTTAAAACGAGACACGAATCAAATATGTTTCTATCCACGTAAAACACTTAGGAGACTTGGAATCAAAAAATTCAAATAAAAGATCACCTGTCCATGTGTCCTGTTTCGTAACGACTTCTACGGGTGAATATTCTCCTTGCTCGTTGAGTTCTTGTATCTCTACCCACAATTCGATCTTTCTCGTTAATTCTGACCAACGATCTGCGAGCGATCTAGCTTTGGCCAATTGTTGTTGTTCGACTTCCCATCCGGGTTTGCTACGGGAAAAGCCGGCGCTTCTGTGACCCCAAACTTCTATACTCAAAGCACCCTCTGTGAATAAATGAATAAATATATACTTATATATATAAAAGAATAATAATTCGCAATTAATATTTCTCGTTTGAAGTAGAAGATAGATGAACAGAAAAGACAAACGAAAAGAACAAAAGAAAAATAGGAAATACTTATATTCTTACCGGCACAATGTTCTATAAATTCTTCCGTTATCGGTACCTTGAAATCTTCAGTGTGATCGAACCTGAACGCAAGAGAATCTCTTTGTCCGGTTGCACAATTTGAAGCTGGTAATTCAGCGTTTACTACTGGCGGTACAACTATAAGTTCTGGATTACCCCAAAACATATATTGACAAAATACGAAATGGCTCAATGACAGTGGTAAACCTGTCGCTTGTTTTATCGTAACACGACAAGTGATATGACTCGAGCCAGAATAATCATCTGGTTCGGAGGACGTTGAATCACCCGACGATGATTCGGATGCTGCCTCGCAAATACGATCCTGAGGAAATTGTCCGGCGATACGACTTATCTCAACTTGAAGTCGTCCAGCGACTTCACCTTGTTGACTGATAATAGGCGTGTGATAATCTAACCGTACGTCGTGAAACAGTACCTCTAAAAATATATTCGCTACGCCGATCAAATTGTGCTTCTCTTGCGACTCGTAAAATGGATCTTGGGTCTTTCCTAATACTTCGTCCTATAGATGAATAAAAAGATAACATTAAAAATCTGTTTAATTATAGATAAATTTCATCGAGCATAAGTTTATTATGTAATTACTTCATAGTGTTTATCTTGTTATCTTTTTTATTTTTTATTATTTTAAATATCGAACGTCGCCAATATATTTTTATTTCTTTCAAACTTTACGATTATCATTTACCTTGACGACCGGTAATCGTTGACAATTATTAGGATCTTTTCGTTCCTCGTACATCTCTCGCATGTCGACCAATTTGTTCTCCAATTTTTCCATCGACCATACTTGACTACTCATGTTAGTCCTTTTTACCAATATAGCTGGTTCACTGACGAATGCACCACGCTGGAAGAATACACTCTACGTGTAGTAACGTGAGAGTGTAAATGGGTGAAAAGAAAATAAAAAAAAAAAAAGAACAGAACAAAACAAAACAAACAAACAAAAAGAAACTGAATAAATGCATGCATACTTAAAAACAAATTATTATTACGGGAAATCATTATTAAAAAATAATTGATACGATTCGAGATGAATGAAACAAAAGGGCAATAAATTGTTAAACGATAAAAAAAAGAAGAGAGAGAAAGAAAAAAGAAACCATAATCTTCTCCTCGTCATTTTTTTTTTTTTAACAATGTCATTATTATTACTGTTATTTTTAATTATATCTCTTTGATTACCTTTCTATTAGGACTTAAATTATTCGGCGGGATCTGCAAAGTGACGCTAAATTTCGTTTGCTTTCCCATTTCTTCGGCAAGAAAATTAGCTTCCTGAACCAAAGCGTTGGCCTTAAGTATGTCGGTCTTTAACTGGCCCAAACTTCTCTTGAACATTTCGTCCCTTTCTTGGGCCCACTTTTCAACCCGCATTTGCGTGGTAGGCGTACAAGCGGGAAGTTTTCCGGTTTGACTGCCTCTCAAAGGGTCGTATGGTACGTATGGTGAGTAAGGTGTCGATGGTGATAATATATTACGTAATTGTTGGAACTGTCGCTCGTATTCCAACCTTTGTTTCTCGAGTGCAACCTTTGAATGTTTAAAAGAAAAAACGAAAAAAAAAAAAAAGAAAGAAATTAAGTAAACCAAGTTCATCGGAAGAGAGGATAAATTTGTTTTTTTTTTTTTTTTTTAAATTGATCGACCAACTACACACTTGCTTATCCTCCTCGTGTTGTTTCTCTAATCTGGCAATGGCTCTTTGAATCGGATCGTTGGACAATTCGTTTTGCATGAGTTCTTCCCTCGCAAAGGTATAATCGATGTTCTGTGCAGGTGTTTGCGGTTCGCTGTTAATAGCTAGAAAAGAGAACGGAGAGACGAGCGTTAAAATTATTGTATAAGTTAAAATAGAAATTAACGAAATCCATAAAGAGGGAAGATTTATTAATTTTACGGAAAGTACCGGTAGCACTTCTCGGACAATTAACCCTGAAGAAATGATGATTTCCCCAAACGATTCTGTCGCCGTGTAACAATGGGGTTTTGTCGACCACCTGATTCCCATTAACGAAACATCTGGCACCGTTCAAAGGTGTCATATAAAGACCGGACTCCTCGATCGTGATAACACAATGTTCCGGTAATATACCCAATCCATGCAATTGAATATCCTGTTCCGTTTTCGCCGAACGTCCACCAACTAGGGTCCTTTCTTTAAGATAATAAACCAATAGCTCGTTCAAGCTAGGATCGTCGTTCAAATTAACCAAATAATATTTGTTCTTTTCAACTTGTATGCCGGATGCTTGGACACTGATACCCATCTTCTCCAATGCCTGTTGTCTCTCGTGTTGAAGTCTCTCGGTCTTAACGAGCTTTTCTTCCCAAGTTTGTGACATCTCTTTCATAAGTCGTTCTGATTCCGATAATTTCTCGGTAATATCTGTGCGTTGCTGTCCGACGATTGAACCCTGTCCCTAAATGTAAAATCGATAATCATCAATTATTAACCGTTGACAACGTCAAACACGAAAAGTTGCTTTGGTTGGTTACCTTCTCAAAATCCAATTTGAGATAAGTTATATGTATATACCTGTCTGTCTGTCTGTCTGTCTACCTATCTATTCATTCATCCATCCATCCATCTATCTATCTATCTATCTATTTATATCTATATCTATATATCTCACCGTAGCATGAAGCAACATTTCCTTCAACGCCTCAACCTCTTGTCTCAATTCTCGGATGATCCTTGCATTTGGATCTTCGTTGACTACAGCATGATTGACTATTCTCTTCGCTCTATCCGCATATCGCAGAGTCGACAACGTTTCCTCGTAATTGTCTGCCGCAGGCGATATGGTGGCAACCATAACGGTTTTACTATTACCACCGAGATTATCCTAAAAACAAATCTACATGTAGAGACGACGCTCGTAAACGGTTATTGCGAGGTAGGTATCTACACGTTCCTAAACTTCAACTCCCTTTGGTACGTTCTCTAACTTCTCGTTTCCCCCCTTTTCCCAAAATTAACGTATAGTCAGTAATATCTCTTTGCTATGTCCTCTACCCTAAATATAATTTATTTCTAAAGGACTGACCCAAATTGTTCAAATCGTTGTACAAGAAATTATATTTTTTTTTCGTTATCCTCTCCACTCTTCCCTATCCATATATAATCTACAAAATTGGTGTTTTTCAAAAGCATCGAAATTCTCAATAGTTAATTCGATAATAACGAGTGTAGGAGGGGTAAGAAAGTTTGTTCTTTCTCTCGGAAAAAAAAGAACAAAAATAAAAAAAAAAAAAAGAGGAAATGGAATTATTTAATAAATAAGTTGACTATGACCTAATTTGATTTAATCGCACCTGAGGATTTCTCCTCGAGAGAAAATTTGTGTGTGCATGCGTGTGTGTGTTTGTAAAAATAAATCACTTATTTTCTCTCTCTCTTGCCTGTGGATGTAATTATTTTACTGCAAATACCACCTAACATGCAAATAGTTCAAGGTTAGATATACGTATAATTATCTCGAATGTAAAATGTTAAAAATCTTTCGATAGGGATTTAGAGTGATCATTAACTCGTAGATTTTTTGTTTCGAAAAAAAAAGAAGAAACATACACGCATACATATATATATACACACACACATATATTATTACCTTCAAAAGCCACGTCAGAACAGAATCTCTGTAAGGCACAAACTTGTCTCTATTTTTATTGCCCCCAGAATTCTGATCCGCAAGCTTCGAAATGACTAGACCCAATGTCGTGAGAGATCTATAAAATAGAGAGTGAGTGAGAGAGAGAAGGAGAATGAATAATTAATGTTTCATCGAAAACTTGAATTAATCGTCATTGTAACGTTGGGTTTGTCGCATTATTATCAAACTTACTTGTTAATATTGCTTCCCTCTTTAAGCCTATCGCCTACCGCTCCAGTTTTCACAGCCCTTTCGCTTCCCGCCAAATCTACCAAACTCATTCGTGATACTTTCTCACCACTGACACCACTTTTCGAATCTGTCAGGGTCTGCGTGAGAATCACTGAGAATACTGCGTGCGAACGTGAACTTTCCGAGTTCATATTCGTCGCAGCTACGGTTCTCGATTTGTTGCCTTCCGCCATTAAATTATCGATATCCTGTAACGTTATTGTTAAATTATCCTTTATAATCTTTTGAATATCTTTTCGTTTTTTCCGAAGAAAATTAATTAATCGAAATTAATCAATTCTTTTACATTTGGATAGAAAAGTGTAAAACTCTTAACGAACTTTGTAATGTTTTAACAAAATAATAAACTAATTTATATTTGTATTAATAAGTATTTATTTTTATTATATAATTAAAAGTTTGGATGTTCATTCATAGAACATCCAAACTTTCTAACGAGTATTATAATCAAATATAATAAATGTTGCTAATATAATTGTATAAAAAGTATATAGAAATAAAATACTTTTCTCTATATATATATATATATATATATATATATATATATATATATATATACATATAATATTTAAGATTTTAATTATTCTCTCTTTGCATGCTATCAACAAAAAAGAAAGAAAAAGAAAAAAAAAACAGAAACTTCACAAACGAACCTTTCAAACAAACTGGTAAATAAGAAAAAAGGATATAATTTAATTGTATAAAAAATTTTAAGATATTAGATTCGATGGTGAATTTGTTCACACCTGAAAGGATGTTACAGCGAGCTGACTCAATCCGTCTACGTAGGGGCCAAGTACATTGTGCTCCCTGACTTTGAGCGAGTGCTTATTCGGCTTCGGATCGAGGAGATCGTGCACTTTCTCGTTGTAAATTTCCATGTAAGATACCTCGACCTTGAAGGTCAGCTGAGAACTCTGTTGCTTCGCTATCATGTCGAATAGATTGTCACATAGCCGTGGTATTATTCCCTTTTGATCACCGCTCCCCATCATGGTGTAAGATTTCCCAGATCCTATCGATTCGAACGAACGTGTTATTATCATCGATTTATTCCAACCTTCTCGAAATAATTAATTTTATTTTCTAATAATGACGATTGTTCGGACGACTAACTAACAAAAATATTATTATTCTCAGTAAAAAAGAAAAAAATTCTTACATGTCCACTTTCGTGTTAATATTTTTTACAAAAAGAAATAAGAAAAAAAAAAAAAAAGGAAAGGGAAAGAAATTTATTTCGCGATATTATTATTCAGAGTTAATATGTGAGTAATTATATTAATATTGATAATAATAACAACAACAATAATAATAATAATAATCAATTTTACAGAAACGATTCGATTCGATTCGATTCGATATTCTCTATATTTTTTTTATTCTTTTGAAGTATCAGAGTTTGACGTTTATCTGGAATATGACTCCTATAAGATTGGGTATAAACGTGTGGCTATTTGTTTACTGAGCTATGCGAATGTTTTTTTATTCTTGAACATATGGGGACGACAAAGTATAACGATTTCTTATCGGAAAAACTGTACGCTGACCGACGTTGATGACTTCGAAGAATTAATGGAAAAAGAGAGAGAAAGAGAAGACAAAGATAGAGGTAGAGAGAATGAGAGAGAGAGAGAGAGAGGGAGAGAGAGAGAGAGAGAGATAATTAATGAGAAAACGATTAGTTATTATTAGAAGTCAATGTCTGAAATTCCATTACGATTAAAATGTTTACTTTTATAGATATTAAGTATATTATCATCTGGTTAACAATAGACACATTAAAAAATACAAAAAAAAAAAACGAAGATATAGAGTAAAATTATTCTTACAAATTAATCTTTTACGAAGTTTCATTTGAAATGAATTTAATTTGAAAATGAATCTATCCATAATTACAGGAAAATAAGATAGACGTGGCAGCGTTTCATTAAACGTTATGAAAACATGGATATATTACTTGTTCTCCATGTAGATTTGTTTCAGAGTTAAAAAAAAAGTAATTTGTTTATTAATTATTTATTAATTATAAATTAATAATAATCTGAGTTTTTGTATTGGGAAAGTAAGATGAATTCGGTTCGTAAGAATTTTTTTTTATAAAAATTGTTTATAAGAAATTGTTATAAATAATTATTAACAATATGTTGAAAAAATAGAGAAAACTTTGACCTTTAAAACGGTAGTTGATTCAAGTCTCTACGATTTTTAGTTCCGGAGATATTCTCATATAAATGAAACATTTGTTTATTAATAATATTTATTAGAAAGATTGTTTAACCGGTAAACAATATCATTTGTTGATTGCTTTTTATGTAATTTTATAAATTGGGATCAATCTAAAGCTTTTGTCACCGAAACTAGATGAATTTGATTCGTAAGAATTTTTTTTATAAAAATTGTTTATAACAAATTGTTAATTAATTATTAACAATACGTTGATAAAATAGAGAAAACTTTGACCTTTAAAACGGTACTTGTTTCGAATTTCTACGATTTTTAGTTCCAGAGATATTCCCACGTAAAGAGAAGGCGTTTACGTTGACCCACTGACCTATATAATTTCATTCATTGACCCAGTGACACACTGACCTATATAAATTCCAAGAATTTACTACGACCCATTACTATTATTACTATTACTACTACGAACAGCTGTAGTGTATGAATTATGAATGAAAATTTTTCAAAGGCGATATCTCCGGAACGAAAAATCGTAGGAACTTGAAACCAACGCCATTTTCAAGCATAATTTATTCTTTATTTATTTAAACAATGCAATAATATTGTTATAATAAAATCGATTTTGTTAATAATTTTTATAATTGAATTTTTGTCTTATCTTTCGTAATAAGGACATACCTACGATGAAATCGTAAAAATTTTTATTATAATCATGTAAGTTTTATTTTGTTTATTTAAAATTCACTATACTACTATTACTACTACTACTACTATTGCTACTACTACTACTATTATACTACGAACAGCTGTAGTATATGAATTATGAATGGAAATTTTTCGAAGGCGATATCTTCGGAACGAAAAATCGTAGAGACTTGAAACCAACGCCATTTTCAAGCATAATTTATTCTTTATTTATTTAAACAATGCAATAATATTGTTATAATAAAATCGATTTTGTTAATAATTTTTATAATTGAATTTTTGTCTTATCTTTCGTATAAGGACATACCTACGATGAAATCGTAAAAATTTTTATTATAATCATATAAATTTTATTTTGTTTATTTAAAATTCACTATACTACTATTGTTGCTACTACTACTCTTACTACGAACAGCTGTAGTATATGAATTACGAATGAAAATCTTTCGAAGGGGATATCTTCGGAACGAAAAATCGTAGAGACTTGAAATCAACTTAGTATAAGTTTTAAGTATAATTAATTCTTTATTTATTTAAATAAAGCAATAATATTATTATAATAAAATCGATTTTATTAATAATTATTATAATCGAATTTTTTGCTTTTCCTTCGTTGTAATCGACACAGTTATAATGAAATTGTTGAAATATATAAATCTTTTGTTTGTTTATTAATATGAAACAGAAAATCTCGTTCTATAATGATCGATTATATGACCGACTTTACGAAGAATTTTCTTATCTTACCAGTTTGTCCGTAAGCGAAAATGCAAGCATTGTAGCCTTGAAACGCATTGTCCAAAATATCGCGTCCAAGAGCGTCGAAAACTATTTCTTGACTTGCGAACTTCTCCGAACCGGGTTCCAGGGAATAAAAGCAGTGATCGAACGCGAATGTCTTCGGCTTGTTCCTATAACACGAATAAATGAAATATTTTGATTAGTTGTGTGATAATATATATGTAATATATATTATAATATAAATGTTGTAATCATTATAAATTTTGAAAAAAGATAATGAAATCGTCTTTGTGAGATGACTAGGTGTACATAGATATGATTATGCATATAAATTTAGTTCGTGAGACGGCTCAAGCGAAATTATAGGGTTTCGATTATATCTCTTTTGATGCTTATATTAAAATCGGCTCTAACGTTGATTCCCAAGAAATTCGATTTATTCTTTACGATAAGGTTATATAAGAGGATCTTTTTTATCCCTTTAGAAAATGATATTCTGATATCAAATATTCGTTTATATTACTTGAAATATAATTATCATCTTCTTAATATATTCGTATAAATTATGGTTCATATAAATAATTCGATTTAATTAACATTTGAGCAGAACTATTTAGAGTGAATAAAATCTCAGCTTGTATAATAATAGTAAAGAGAAAATGATAGATATAAAATCTTTATGAAGTAGATGGATACTTTTTTTATTTAAAAAAAAATGTATATATAATAAAAAGAAATAAGAAAAAAAATTCGAAGATTCATGATTAATAATTCGACTAGCAAGAAAACATTGAAGTTCGATGTTCCACGTCGTAAGGATTCTATTCTCTCGATAAAAACGCGAATATCTTTTCGGCTTCGTTATTATAAACGTGGCCTCGTCTCATAACGTCAAAACCCTTTGAATGTCGACAAAAAAGATCGACATATCGCATGATTGCTTTCCTATCGATTTTCCTACGTTATTCCGTGGCATTCTGTGAAGACTATAACGTTTGCGTCTACCATATTAGAAAAAAAAAAAAAAAAAAACAAAGAAAACTTGAGTTTCCCTTTATCATCATCACCATGACAACGATAGATTAATTATTGACGGTTCTAATCATAAGTGGACAGGCTGTTAGAAATATTCAATGATATCGCGAACGTTTTAATAAAAAAAAGAAAAAAGAAAACTGATTATTATTACTCTCAATCCATGTCTTATAAATAAATTAAATAAATGTTTATATTATAGAAAATATATACACAAATACACACACACAGATATACAGAAGAGAAAAATCAAATATTTTCATGACAATAATGTCAATAAAATATTCACAGTAAACTGTTTCACCGATCGAACGTCATTATGTGGTGTCTATTTTTTTTTTTTTTCTAATCTTCTCTTAAATCTTTCATCTGTATGCTATAACATTAAAGAATTCAATAGATCGTTTCGTCAATACGACGAAGGTGGATTCTTTGAAGGAACAAAACATAATATTAAATTCAAGATGGCTTCCATAGAGTTCGAACAATACGTGATATATAGATTTAGTCGTAGTTACTTTATAGAAACTCGAGTCCCGTAGGAAAAGGAAGTTGTATCGGAATCGGAGTAAGGGTAAGGAGAATCGATTTATTCGTAAAGCCTTCATAAAAGTGGTCGTAGAAAGCAGTACGATAGTGATTCGAGCGGGTCGTTAGCTTCCGATTATCAGTTTTCTTTTATAGTCGTCGATGACAAAACTTTCTCGAGAGTTGAATATCGCATTCGTCGTTGAAATATCGTATTGTTCTTGGCAATGTCTCACCAAGAAGTAGAAGAAGAAATCAAAAATGAAATACATGTATGCTTGTTACATATATTTATATATATACGTACGTACATATGTAAGTAAATAGAAGGTATTGGTTACTAAGCAACATTGGAGGTTTATATTTAAATAAATAACAATGCACTAATATTTTTTGTTGGTTCGTTCGTTTTTTTTTTTTTTAACTTGGAAATGTTTGATATCTTGTATTTCAAATAAATAACACCCACGATCGCGTATCTAGTATTGAGAAAATTTTTGATAACTTGTATCGAAATAAATAATACTCTGTGATATTTTTTTTTTTTAATAATATTACGTTTGAGTATTTTATATTTAAATAATATCCTTTATCTAAAATTCTGATATTAGTCAAATCAATATAATAAAAAATATATATATATATATTTATGTATATAAGATGGAGCAAGTAACTGATAAATAAGAAAAACTCCATGATGAAAGTTCGAGATTCGCCATAATCGACGAAGATCAATCTTCCTTATGGTAAAATGGTGTTAATCGACAAACGGTTGTACACACACACACACACACAGAGACACACTTTTGATTTTTATTATCGTACAAATGAGATATTTATGCGCCACCATTTTCTTCTTCCTTGCAGCAGCTCTTCGCCATTTTTATTGGCACGTATGTATTAAGATATATATATATATATATATATATATATATGTACACACACACAGCACACATTAATGGAAAGAGCTTCGTTGATATTTGAGAAATCGAACATCGAATAAGCGATACGATCGAGTAGTTATAATTTCATGACCTGACCAATCGAAATAAGATCGATCGAACGAAACGAGATGTGCTTCTTCATTTTATTTAACGATATTTCGAATCACCATCAAGAAGAGATTTGGCGTTTCACGAGATCTTTTCTCGATGAAGAGTACAACTTTGTACGTTTTTCATTTCTTATGGATTTATTATACGCCACGTTAATCCATAATATTATATTTTAACAGAATCCAACGATCCATTTTCAGTGCATTATACTTTGTTAACTTTAAAAAAAGAAAAAAAATCTATAAAAAATTCAAGGTTTCGTTTCGTTTACGATAGTATTGGTAACAATTTCGAACTTTTATTATTTATTGATTGTATTAGTAAAAAGATGTGAAGAGAGATAGACAGAGAGATGGAAAAAGAGAAATAGAGAGAAAGAAAGAAAGACAAAGAGAGTAATATTTCGAGACGAATGAGTGAATTTAATGGAATTGTGGGGAGGGGGAAAAATGCGAGAGATTTTCTTCGTTTATTGGATGAAATTCGAGTTTAGTGAGTTAAAAGAAAGAAAGGGAACGAATTTCTCGTATTTTCGCGTGGAAAGAAGATCGCTATCTATACAAGTACAAAGAGACAGAGAGACAAAGAGAACGAGAAAGAGAGAGAGAGAGAAAGACGTACTTCTCTCGGATTAAGAGGACAATTTTCACACAAATCCTTAAAATCTAATTCGTAAAAGGAAGAAGTTCGATAACAAACGTCCCTGATGAAGAAGGGTGGGCTTTGGGGAAAGTCGATCTTTAAAAATCGATAAGATCCTTCTATTTTTTTTTTTCTCGTTAACACAACTCAACCTGACCTACCCATTATTTTTATTTTACGCGATAAAAACTCGAAAGTATGGAGATTGGTCGATGAATAATATCGGAATTTTTAATATCGATTTTTAATTTAGAAATTTCCTTTAATTTATTATTTCCAATTTGTAATTTTTGAGGTTTTTTTTTTTTTTTTTTTTTTTAATTATACATCGACGACGTGACAAAAATGTTTCATGATAATTTTAAAAGTTATTTACTTGTCGGGCTAATCTTCTTTTTTTTCTTCTTTTTTTTTTGGAATTTAAATTGTAAAACTGCAGAGCGGTAAGAATTTTTTTTTAACTTGAAAAAAGGAAAGAGGACTTTTTTAGCAGCTTGAAAAAGGACGTCTTTCTGTTCTTTTTCTTTTCTTCTTTTTTTCGTGGTTGAGGATATGAATAGAATTAAAGATAAAAAGAAAAAGAAAGAAAGAAAAAAAAACAGAAATGAGAAGAAAAAGAAGAAGAAGAAGAAAACGAAGAAGAAAAGGAGGAGGAAGAAAAGGATTTGAAATCACTTGGCACTTGACGCGAATCGAGTACTCACTTCGGTTGCTCAGCTTTCTAAACTCGTTGCAGCAGCTGCGACTACTTAAGTGCGAGAGCGTGATACGATTCTAAGTTGTTATAGAAGAGGGGTTTCGATCGATAGTTTCGAGCCAGCGATCAAGACAAAACGGATCCGTGGTCCGTGGTCCGTGATCCGTCGTTTCCTATCGTTGGTCTCGATAGGTCGAAAGGCTGACCATCGCGTGACCAAATCCCTTTCTAAGTTTACACGAATCGTACGTGTCTACTAGATCTGACCTTTTTAAGACGAACCTTATTTAAAGACGAACGTACTAGATATTTAAAAAAAAAAAAAGAAAAATATATATGTATATATATTTTTTTTTATTGCTCGATTATCTCCTCGTGTTTGTTGTATATGATATATAATATATTATATTTTTTATATATTTTTTATTATAATATTCATAAAAAATAAATAGGATATGTATATATATATATATATATATATATATATATATATATATACATAGTGTGGAAAAAGAAAGAAACGATAAATAATAATAATAACAATAGTAAAAAAATAAAAAATCGATTTATCGATCGATTTTACTTCTTCTTTTTTATTATTATTATTATTATTATTATTATTATTATTATTATTATTATTATTATTGTCATTACATAGTCATTATGAAGTACCTACGACACGATCGATTTATAATACAGCCTTTTTCCTTGTAGTTAAAAAAATAAAATAAGATAAGTAAAAATAAATAAAACAAAAGGAAAAAAAAAAAGAAAAAATTATCAGAAAAAAAAAACAAGCTAAGGAAGTGAGCTCATCGTTTTGCATGATCGGCCGTTATAGCGATCGCATCTACCGGAAAACATGCTGCTGCTGCTGCTGCTGCTGCTGCTGCTGCTGCGAAGTCTTCGCCGTTCTGCAAAACATGCATCGTCAGCAAAAAAAATATTTAATGGATGGTTCCCCGGTTGGATTCGACATTCGTAGGTAAGAACCGAGAATGGTCGAACTGAAATTGCCAGACTTGGCATTTGCACGATGTTCTCTCCATGGGGAATGGGAAGGAGAGACGGATGGAATGGTGGTGTTGTATCTACTCGAATATTTTGGCCACTGGCCACATTTCTACATATTCGTATAAAAAAAAAAAAAAAATTCCTTTTGGATAGCTACGCGAAAAACTATCGTCGTATATTATTCTTCAGAATTGTTTCGTTGAACTCTTAAAACTGTACCAACCTCTTCCTCTTGCTCTTCCTCTTTCAAACGAAAAAAAAAAAAAGAAAAAGAAAAAGAGAAGAAAAAGGTAGAAAATCTCTCTTCTGAAAAATTTTCTTATTTTATATATGTATTTGCAGACGTGTTTTTATTTTTCAATCTCAATATATCGATTCGCAAATAACGATTTAATGGAATATTACATCGTGTTTTTAAAAAGAGAAAGAGAGAAATAAGAAACAAAAAAGATAGAAAAGAAAAATAAGTGGAATGAAATGTCTGTTCTGAAGAATTTCCCTGCTATTCCTGTTATTATCCTTATCATTATTATTGCTATTATTATTATTATTATTATTTTCTTTTCTATTATCCTGTTTTTTGAAATGATACTCGGAGATACTTTACAAATTCAATATTTCCTTCGATCGTTATTTCTACGTAAGATAACGGTGTAAAAAAAAAAGGACAAAGATAGAAAATAGAAAAGAAAATAGAAAAGAAAATAGAAAAGAAAAAAGAAAAGAGAAAAGAAGAGAAGAGAAATATATATAAATTTATGATGTGTAAATTTACAAGAAGGGGGTAGGATGTAAAGGGTGAAAAGAGAACACAAATTATGCCTTCTATGCGGTTGTTCGTGAGAATGGTTTTCGTTCGACCTTCGACACGCAAGCTTCTCTGCAGTGGTCAGACGCACAGTGATGGGGACTTACAGGTGGTCAGACATAGGGTGCAATTAGGTCATGACGATAGACGGAGGGAGAGAGAGGGGTGGATCAAAGAGGAGAGAGGGAAGGGTGCTACCAAAACTGATTTGAATTTGGAACGATGCCTGTCAACCTCGAACCAGAAATATTTTTTTAACCCGATTGCTCTTCGATTTGTTTGTCCTTTAAAAATGGGAACGTAACGTAAATTATTATAACAATGTCGTCGTCTAATCGTCAACAAAATCCTTTCAAAAATTCATTAATCAGTTCATTCGATTTAACAATTATTCATAACGGATATAATAGTTCATTGTACGACATTAAAATAATTTTGAAATAATTTTGATGTTTCCAATAAAATAGTTGAAAGGTAATAAAATGATAGATGTAAAGTACTTTCTTCTTTCTTCCTTTCTTTCTGCTTTTTATTTCTTTTTGTTTCAATTAATTGATTAATTAATTAATTTTCTTTTTCACAGTCGCAAATAATATGTCAGACGACTGCGATATCGATTAACAACAATGCAATGTAATGTAATGTCCTTGTAAAATATGTTTAATAAAATAACATTTAATCATAGCTACTTTGCAGTAAGATCAGATTTGGATATCAAACATTTATAACAGTATACGAACATACACCCACGCACACGTTTAATTTTATTCTAGAAATTTTAATTATTCCAACCAATAGAATCTTATCGTTTAGGAAAGTCCAATTGTAATTTGAAAATCAGAATGCGTAGGTGAACACGTTGAGTCGTAATTATCGCTATGATCGAACTCGATTAACGTACTTTACTTGTAAACCCGATTGTTATAGGGATCGACGTATCGATCATTTGGGAATTCGAATGAACAGATTTCATGTGGATTAATAGGGGAAACCCGATGCTCGTTATAATCAAGCATGATCGAACGTTCTCTCTCTCTCTCTCTCTCTTTCTCTCTTGATCTCTCTCTCTTTCTCTTTCTCTGTCTATCTATCTTTCTTTTTCTTTTTCTTTCTTTGCTCGAGAATTTCCTCGTTATCGATACAATCGGTGGTTTTAACGTTGAACTCTTCGATCAACGTAAATTTCGGTCACACCGCAGTTCGTTCGTTCGTTCGTTCGTTCGTTCGTTCGTTTTTATAATTGCATGATATTATTTTTTTTTCGTAGCATAGTAGATTATTCGAAAGGGTGATCTGCAGATAGACAGAGAAAGAGAAAGAGAGAGAAAGAGAGAGAGAACGAGAAGAGAAAAGGGAGAGGGGCGAGAGTTATACGTTAGTACGGGGGTGACGGGAGTGAAATCGATTCTTCATGGGCATGCGCGGAAGGCACGATCCGAAATCACTTTTAATTTAGTTAACTCGTCTTTTGTGTCGCTTAAAACTACGGGGCCACGACGGACATTAATTGGATCGAATCGTATAACGAACTCGAGAAAAAAGAAAATAGAAAAGAAAAAAAAAAAGAAGAAGATAAAAAGACGCCCGCGAAGTGTTTATTTATTTATCTTTTTTTTTTTATTTTATATTTTCACTGTCCCATTGATCTCAATTTTATTTTTTACTTCCTCTTTTTTTTCGTTTCTTGTAATATTGATACGTATAATATGTATGATATATATTAACGTTAATACAATGTATATTTAAAATATATATTATATATTATATCGTATAATATAGCTAAAATATATATATTATTATTATTATTACTATTATTATTATTAACGCCATTAAAGAACATATATATAGATAGATAAAATTATTTTCAATGTATAAGCGAGATATCTACAATTCGTGCTATTTAACGAGCGTAACGGATTGGATAATATAATTCTCGCGTTAAGTGTTTAATTAATAAGCATTCCGCTTTGCTAACACTTTGCTAGTCGAATACATATGTAGGTATTAGATGATGTCGGTAAAACGACGATCGACGAAAAGAAGATTAGCAAGTCTCATCTCTTTCTCTTTATTCGAGCTACGTATAAATAATTGAGAAAGAGGAGCAATTAACGCGAGAAAGGAGATATACGAGGGTTCGTGAGCGTGTTAAGCCGTTCTACGGAATAAAGCAATTTAGTTGAACGAAGAAATTTTTACTGACAAGGAACAATGGGCTGGTCTTTCTCTCTCTCTCTTTCTCTCTCTCTCTCTCACTCTCACTCTCACTCTCTCTCTCTCACTCTCTCTCTCTTGTATTATTATTTTTACGAACATATTTTCCCACAATATAAGAACGACCTGACGATTACTCTCGATTCTTTGTTGTATCGATGTTTTTTCTTTTTTTTTCTCTACTCCCCCTTCCCATTTAATTAAGAAAATCGATTAGATATCAAGACAAGCCGATTACCGACACATACATAATAAAATTCTATTATCGAAAATTGGTGAAAAAAAAAAAAAAGAAATATAAAAACGTTTACTTTGACACGATTAGAAATATGTACATATATATAAATATAAAATTTAGAGATTCATTTGTAATTTTGTCGTCGTAAAAATTTGTCGAGATATTTGTAATAAGATAGATGCAATGGTATAGATTAGATATCGTTTAGGAGAAGTAGTAGTCTCACAAGTAGAATCGTTTTATTCGTGTCACGTAACTCACTGGGAGATATGTATATCGGACGTGTGAGTTTTGTTAGACACCATCGCGAACGTATCGACAAGTAGGAGATGGCGCATAGTGTTTACTCGGCTATCTATTTCCGTTTCTCCATGGTGATATATCTATGTGATATATGTATGTATGTATATTTACGTATGTGTGAAATCAGGAACACGTATGTATCATCATTCTTTATAACGAATATATTCCTTCCTTTTCTCTCTGTCTCTTTCTCTCTCTCTCTCCTCTTTCGAAAAAAGACATACGAGATTTTGCAATGATAAATTAATGCGTAAACGTAAATCGTGAATAAATAAATATTTTTTATTCCATACAAATCTAATTTAAATCATACATCATCATTATTATTTTCATTACGACTATTACTACTCTTTTTCCTTGTACTTTTATTTAATTATATATATTTTTTTAATTTATTATCCTTTTTTTATTCGATACAAGTCTTATTGAATTATACATTATTATTATAATAATAATTATTATCATCACTATCATCATCTGTTTTCTTGTTTTTTTTCTTAATCCTCTTGTTATTTATCTATTGTTATAAATCTAATTAAATCGTACATTATCATTACTTTCTTTTCTCTTTATCGTTTACTTCCCATTTTTTTCTTTCTCATTACTTCTTTCTCCTTCCAAACATTTATTTCTTACGAGGAAAATGAAATAAAAGAAAAGAAAATGAAATAAGAAGTAGCTTGTTGTTGTTATTGTTGTTGTTGTTGTTATATATCGTAAATGAAGAATCTCTTCTCTCAGAAAGAGAGAGGAAAAAAAAAGTACAGTAAATACATATACATACATATATGTATGCATGCATGCATACATACATACATGCATAGGTAAATGAGAGTTTTAAAATCGGTAGGCTAATTAAACGAACAATTACGGGTCTGTAATTAAAGCGTCAGGCATTGCTGCTTCTCTCATTTTCTTATCGTACGAGCTTGCACGTGTGCCCACGCGTGTCGCGTGTACATTCGAGGTGTTCCTTCGTTCCTTCATTCACGTTGTTTGGCATCGAGATGAGAAATAGAACATTGTGTGTAGAGAGAGAGAGAAAGAGAGAGAGAACGAACCTCGAGGCTCCTTAATTTCGTCTCATTAACGTCTAGAACGTATCACGTCGTCGTCGTCGTCGTCGTCGTTGTTGTCTCTGTCTCTCTGTCTCTCTTTCTCTTTCTGTCTCTCTCTTTCTCTCTGTCTTTCTCCTTATCTTCATCTCTAACTCTATCTCTATCTCTCTCTCTCTCTTTATAAGAGTGAATCTCGACCCAATTGCATCCTATTCTACACGACAGACGAGTTCTTATTTCTTACGAGTTTATTACCAGTCAGTCAGTGGAAGCACCGGATAAAAAAGAAACAGAAAAAGAAGAAATAAGAAACAAGAAAGAAAATTTATTTTATGTATGTATATATGTATATTTCTTTTTTAACAGAAACATAATTTTTTAGTTATTCAAACTATGTGAATGGAAGAGAAATGTTGCGTTGAAAAAAGAAAGGGAACACATGGACAAATGTGCATCGATCAAACAACGTTATTATTGATATATTTATCAGCGATTATTATTATTTTCTATTAAAATGTCATATGATATCGTCATGCGAGTAGATTATTTCATACACAGATATATTTTATTGTCGGATTTCAATCGGATTTTCTACGCCTTTTTCTATCATCGATATAATAACTCGTGCGATAATTATCGAGTCGTTTGTAATGATCGATTCTCCTCCTCCTCCTCCTCCTCCTCGTTGATCATCGTGATGCTAATCCACGATTAATTGGTTCCTTTCGAGAGATAGGCCATTTCAAACGAACCGCTTTAATTTTAATTGGCCGCTTGTTGTTGTACCCAGTTGAATCATTATCGCTCAATGAACTCGAGATCTATGTTCTGTATATATATATATATATATATATATATATATATGTATGTATACACACACAAATGTGTATGTATGTATATATATATATATATACATAAATTATAAGAGACTTGTCTTCGCTCGGACTTTCTCGACGATTTATTTTATTAATCCCGTTAATGAGTTTCTAACGCGCGAAACTTTGCGAGTCATTGCTCTGATTGATAGTAAGCGAAAATTTCAAATGGAAAGTCGCAAAGATTTGCTCGATTATATTTGTTCAGCTATACATACACGTATATGTATGTACGTGTATATGTATGCAAGTATATATACATATATATCTTGAAAAATAATTATTATTCCGAAAAAAATTATATACCAAGTTCGTACGATTTTTAAGATACATACATTGTTTAATTTCTTCACAAATTTCTTTTCGAAGTATAAGGTTATTA
The DNA here is from genome assembly GCF_905475345.1 of Vespula vulgaris. Taxonomy (NCBI): domain Eukaryota; kingdom Metazoa; phylum Arthropoda; class Insecta; order Hymenoptera; family Vespidae; genus Vespula; species Vespula vulgaris. The sequence continues at coordinate 2,845,442 of NC_066607.1, forward strand.
TCTTTGTTGCAAAACAATGTTTTTCTTTTCTTTTTTTATAATTTACAAATTACTCAAAGCACGTAATAAATTCGAGTTTTTGTTTCGTAAATAAGAGAACGAAGAAACAAGGTTTCGATTAATATCGAATTATTTTTACTTTTGCTACCGATCGATCCGCGATATTAAATAAATCATAAACGATAGGCCATCGCGAATCGATCGTTTGCTACTAAATATTCTAGATATATTCGAAATAAAGTTCCGTTTGCTTCGTCGTGGATATGTCCACAAATTTATCAGTTCGATCGATCGAAATTCGATATCGAATAATTTTTCTTATTCTTTCTTTTCGTTTGTTCTCTCTCTTTCTTTCTCTCTTCGGATTTCACAAAGTAAACAAAAAATGATTTATATTCGACGACGAATGATCAATATCGAATGATGACGGATTATTAAGAGAGAATCGATTACTTGAAGTTACGTCGAGTTCAAATTGTACGAAGAAATTTTTTCGAGTAAAATGTTACGATCGTATTGTCAGGAATGTAATACACGATACTCGAATCAACATTCCACGGAAGATTGATCGAGATGGAAGCTGAAAGCGTAACAGGTATCTATCAGCTGGACGCAATATAATGTATTCACGTTTAACGTACGAATTTCTAGGTTTATATGACATATATTTAGAATCAAATATACGAATAGAATCAAATATACGAAACATGTACGCATTCCTTTTGATCTATCGTTTCGATAATTTCAGTTTTGTTTAAATGCAAATATTCAATATCAATAAATGAATTATTAGGATTCTGTTTTCTATTGAAGAAAACTGTTGGAAAATTAATATTAATATGATGAGATGATAATAAATTAATCATCTATATAATATCGTATATTGTCATTTTCAAAATCATCATAATTATTATTGTATTATTTTCAGTAATATGATTTTTTGTTTATACTAACGAAAAGTATTTTAGAGAATTGAATTGTGAAATCTTCTTTGAATATTATTATTTTTCTTCGTCATTATTATTATTATTATTAGTATTTATTTTTTTAATTAAAATATGATTTCTTTTCTCTTTTTAATACAGCAAAATTGTCATATCAAAAGGTTACACCAATTCACCCCTGTATCTATTAAAACATAATGAGATCAACTCGTACGAATATACAAGAGAGAAAGAGAGAGAGAGAGAGAGAAAGACAGGGAGACTATATTAATCTTTATTTGGCACATATCCAACACGTTTTCGAAAACAAGAAAAAAAGACAAAGAAGGATGTTAATACGTATGTTTTATAACAAACAGATATATCCAATATTTAATGCAACGTTTATACTCGTTCGTAATAATTTTTCGATCGTGGAGAAATGAATGACGACCTTGACTCGATCGCTTGAATTCCATGAATTCTTTCAGCGAATTTCTTGAAATTCTTACAAAAGCAGAACTTTTCAAAGAGAGACAAGAAAGAGAAAGAGACACATACACACGCGCGCGCGCGCACACACACACGATAAAATTTGTAGTGATCGGAAACGATCAGCTGATTCGATCGTCCCTTGAATAAGTGAAATCAATTGAAACGAGGCTTTCTTTGTTGTTGGTTGTTATTTCAATCACACTTTTGATACCTTCCTTTTCTTTTCTTTGCTTTTCACGATCGATCAATCCCATTGCCACAATTATCGTTACAATAATAATATTAACTAATAAATAATACCAACTTGTCTACGTTTAAATCGATTTAAATCCAAGACACCCTATACGCGAACGTGAGTATCCACGTATAATCTACACGACCCTTAGCGAAAGGAAAATAACACGGGTCGAGTATCGACCTGTACATTTTTTTCTTCTCTTTGAGTTAAACGACGTAGACATTGAGAAAGAAACGACATTCTAATTATAATTTCTACGTTGTCTGCTACTCGTGCTAAAGAGAGAAGGAGAGAAGAAAGAAAAAAAAGAAAGAAAAAAAAAAAGAAAAAAACAGATAAGAAGGCAAAAGAAAAAAAGGTGATTTGTTTTTTCTTCTATCTTTTTCTTTCTTTTTTTAATTCACGAAGAGGGTATCGGAATCGATATATCGCGTGAACGTCTCGCGAGGTTAAATCGGTCTCGTTAAATTTTATTATCCCTCTGGCGCTTATTGTCTCGGTATCGTCAGCTGAGTCTCTCTCTCTCTCTCTCTCTCTCTCTCTCTCTCTCTCCCTTTCTTTCTCTCTCTCTCTTTGTTTCTGTCTCCGTCGCTCTCCCGATGGATTTACAGACGTATCACCCGGATGATTCGTGTGTAGTACGTCGATTTAATTTACTACAACGTTTCCCGTTAATCGTATTCTGTAGGTATATCGCAAACACTTGGCTCGGATTCAAAAGCATCGTCGAATCAGCCTGCAATACGTTAACTCGACGCGAACCTGCGTTTATGTACACACATACAACATCCTATCAAAAGATCATCTCCAATTAACGGGACGCGTATTGCGTTATACTATTTCATATCGTTATTTAAAAATTCTTTTCCTTCTAAACACAGTTTCAACGGTTAGTAAAAGAAAAAAAATTATTCGATCGTAAGAAAAATGCAAAAACGGAAAGGAAGATAACGTTTTAATCGCACATCGATACGATCCTAAACGCGATCCAATTTTCGACGATCAAATTAAGTGGATTTCAAAAAAGAAAAGAATGAAAAAGGAAGAAGGAGAAGAAAGAATTAAGTCTTTAAATTTGCATGCTCGAACGAAGACAACGATACGATCGTCTTCGTATATAATTAGAAAGAAATGACAAAGTAAATAAGCGGATAAAAGAAAATTAATAAAACACGATTATATGTCTCTCGAAATAATTAAAATTCAAATCGACCTTCCACGAAAGAAAAGAAACAATTTTTTAATATCGTGATAGACGCGTGACAATCGATTGTATTTTTTTTTTGTCAACGATTAATGATTAAGTTAAAAAGAAAAATGAAAAAAATAGACAACGAAACAAAACAGAAAAGAGGAAATAACAAATCTTTAGCATTCGTGATTCGAAAAAAAAAACAAAGAGAAAAAAGACAAAAGAACAAAAAAAAAAGATACAATCCTATCTGCAAATAAGTAGAAATCGATTCGACGGCTAACATTCTCAATGTACTTACATAAGTGCTAGCCGGCGCTAAGTGAAATAATCGTTTGGTGTGCGTGCCCTTGTATACGAGTTTGTAAGTAAGTATCGTATACGTGTGTCTCATTTGAGAGAACGTAAACGTATGGTTCCTGATAGCAAACAATCGCGTGTGCAATTGGACAGGCTCATTTCGTTGCAATCGTCTCTGCGGCGTGTTTGTACGAACGATTCTAGGTAATGTAAATAGTAAATAACGTAGAAATCGTACTTATGCGTTATCACTTAACAGCTGATACCGTAAAACAAGTCTGCATAAATGTATACATACGTAAATCTGTGTATATATATATATATAAAAAATATATATATATATATGATTCAATACTCTCAGAATTACACGTTATACAAATTATCATTTTCTAAGAAGAAGAAAAAAAAGAAAAAGAAATCCTAACGATGGAATAAATCGATTGGTCCAACAAACGTAATCAATGCTAGACATTTATAAACATTATTTAATGAATGCTTTTCCTTTCATTCAAAGATACTTCGTTCGAAATTGTGAGAAAAGGGGAGATACCATAAAAAGTCGAATGGAAACCTGTCCGTTTCACGTGTAGTGAGAATAAGAAAAAGAGATAGAGAGAAAGAGAAAGAGAGAAAGAGAAAGAGAGAGAGAGAGAAATAGTTCGTATACTTGAAGTTCCATGCAGAAAAGAGGAATTCAATAATACTACTGTAAAGTACAGAAAAGGTCAGAGGTCGTAACCAGTTAAGGTTGCATATAGAGAGAAGTAATGGGATGGGGAAGGAGGAGGGATGGAGAAGGGGGAGGAGGGATGGAGAAGGGGAAGGAGGAATCAGAACGACAGCATGGAGCTTACAATGGACTGGCCGCCGACTGGATTTATGGAGCAGTCGCTCTGTCAAGGGAAGTTCCCCACCCCCATTCTTCAATTCATCCCAAACCCCAAACCCTAAACCCCTATCCCCTATCTCCTATCCCCCACCATCACTACTACTGTCACTACTACTATACATATATATATATATATATATATATATATGTTATATAAATACATAGCAATGCGTTATACGCTATATTGTACGTTGCATGCGAGAAAATCGATCCTCTATGGCACAGATCTATGATTTGAAGATATTCTATGTATAGGTGAGAGCTTTCTTTCTCTTTCTCTTTCTATCTCTCTATCTCTATCTATCTATCTATCTATATTTTTATCTGTCTCTCTTTTTCTTTCTTTCTTTAAGGCTCGATATCAAATTAAAGGAAAGAGTTTCGATCCCGCAACAATATTCGTGTTCTTATACCGATTCGAATTCAAAGGAGTATTTTAAACGAACGATGATTAGTTTTCTTTCTTTCTTTCTTTCTTTCAATAAAAAGTATTGTCAAAGTTGGATCTATGTATATACTCGTGGGTGGGTGTGTGGGCGTGAATTTAAAATAATAGGATAAATCGTGAAACTCGTGCGTGAACGTTAACGTAGATTAATTTAGAAACTTCGTTGATTGAAATTAATGACAGATAACAAGCATGTTAACATAGAGAACTCTAGAGTGAGAGAGTGAGAGAGAGAGAGAGAGAGAGAGATAAGATCAAAATCCATCTATTAAGAAGGATTATCTGGTGTGACCGGTGGACCATGGTCAAGGATGAATAGAATTCTCGAGTCAGTGGTTCCGAGGTTCGATGTCTTCGCGAGTTAGAAACTAATTGAATTGGACGATGTCCAGGATTATGGTCGAACGTCACGAACCGGAAAAGAGAACGTTGAGTATCTTCGAGGATTATCCGAGATCTGTCAGCGAGAAACTAAAAGTTGAAATTTCTTTCGTTCGGAAACAGAAAGAGAGAGCGCCTCTCTCTCTCTCTCTCTCTCTTTCTATTTTTTTTTTATCTCTGAGAGACGAAGATAGAGTTTGTCGTAACTGAAATTTGTCAGACGAAAAAACACGGCGATTTAAACTATGTAAGACGAAGTAAAATGTTTACGATGTTAACAATTAGATCGTAAAGAAAAATTAGATCGTAAAAAAAATTGGTGCGAACGAAATAGGTCACAAAGAGAATTGCAACCTAGTGTTTCGTCGGTACAAAATATTTTTGGACTTTCAAAAGTCACGTAGCGAACGTATTTAGTTCTTCTTCGTTGAAGCGGATCAAATGAATCAATATTTTAAAAAAAATAGAGAGAGAGAGAGAGAGAGAAATAAATTTCATTCAACCTGAACGGATGTCACGTAATAAATGATCGGAATGTCGCGTAATAAATTATTAAAATAGATGAATTATCCTTACTATAGACTCAATTACGATCAAAATAATTTCAATCAAGTGAATAAGCACTGAAAGTAATTATTATAAAAAGCGTAGAGAGAGAGAGAGAGAGAAAGAGAAAGAGAAAAAAAAACACAAAAAAAGATATTTGAACGATTTTATCGAGAATCATGATTTTCACGAACTATCTACAACTATCTTGGAACCGTCTGTTTGCCGTGGTAACCTACCGGAAATGCGGGGGTGGTGATAGAAAGGGGAGAAGGAAAATTCGATTTCGTGAGGTCAAAAAATATGGCAGCGTCACCTACTTCGATTAGACTTTGATGGATGCAAAAGTAAACGAGTGCGAGCACCAACCATGACGACACTGTTGCTTTCCTCTTTCGTACGAAGAGAAAAAGGAGCTTTCTTAGTTGTAAAGTAGTTTCGAGGCCGACGACTTATTTTCTCTCTCTCTCTCTCTCTCTCTTTTTCTGTCTATCACGAAAATGCATCGCGAACTTCCCCATTCGTTTTTATTTTTTCTTTCTTTTTTCTTCTTTTCTTTCAAATCCTTTTTCCAACGCCATCTTCAATCCCCCTCCCCTCTCCACCTTCTTCACCTCTCTATCTCTTTCTCTCTTCTATCTCCTCGCACTTTCTCATCCGACATCGTTTCTCATCGATTATTCTTTTTCCATAGTCTGTATCAAAGAGAATATATTCAAACATAAAAATATATAATAATAATAATAATAATAATAATAATAAAGAAAAGAGAGATAGATAGATAGAGAGAGAGAGAGAGAGAGAGAGAGAGAGAGAGAAATTGTATTATTTATTAAATTCATAAACTTGCAAAGCCTGATTGTAAATCTCGTGTTTTGAATCGTAAGAGAGAAAGAGAGAGAAAAGTATAGAGGGAGAGAAAGAGAGAGGGGGAGAAAGAGAGAAGGGGAGAAAGGAGAGAGAGAGAGAGAGACAGAGAGATCGGTTAGATCGGAACGTCCGGACGTTCCGCAGACGATCGCCGCAATAGACCGATTAACGAGATGCAAACTGGCTCGGAGAAAAACTTCCGTTTATATCCCAGTGACGATTAACATCGTCGTGTTTACTCGATGGAAAATCACGTTCGCGTCGACGATTATCGAACAAACCTAGGAAGATGTAGTTAGAATGGTCGAACGCTAACGCGAGAAAATAAAATGAACAATGAAAATAAACGAGTTACGAAATTCGATTTTGAATTACATATATGTATATATAGGTGTGTATGTGTGTATACGTACGCATGTTCGTACGTATATATTCAAAAAAAATTTCATTCAATTATTGAGACACAATTGTGTATATAATGTATGTATATTTATATATAATATATAAAAAAAATAAACTGATTGGTTTGTCCGACGCTAACGACGCTTAAATTAATTCTGATCACAATTAATTGGCTATGCATGAATTATTTATTATAATATTTATATATAAATAATATGTTACAAATGTGCATGTGTGTGTGTGTATATATATATATATACATATAAAATTATAGTTGACTGTATCGGAGAAATTTATACACGAATAACAGACAATAACTGATAAATGAAACACATTTTTCTTTTCGATACTCGATCAATCTCTATAATTAAATAAATAAATAAAATGAAATGAAATGAAAGGAAATAAAATTAAAATGAAAAAGGAAAACGTCGTCCTCTCTTATTGTTAGCATTATTTAAATCCAAAGGCGATACGGGGTTGACGGGAACCGAGTAAAGTAAAGCTGGAATTGGCATTTCCTTTGGCTAAAGTGGAACGCATTGTTTCTACGTGTCGCGTTGCTCACGATCACTCTCACAGAATAAAGCTCTGCTTTAGCTCGGACGACGTTATTTCACGAGGGATTTTCTATCCGAAACGTGAAAAATTTTTGCCGAAACGAAACAGAAAAATAACGGGGTAGAAAAGGAAAACAATATATTTTTCTTTTCTTTATTTTATCCATACCGTCAATCTTTTATTCGTCTTTCGAAAAAAATCAAATGTTTGAATAAAAAAGATCAAAGAAAGAAAGAAAGAAAGAAAGAAAAAAACGTATCTAAAATGCGATATAACCGATTTGAAAATATCTTGAGTATACTTAAAACTAAATTCTGTATAAAGAAATTTCTTGTGGTGACTGAAGATAACTGGAAAATAAATTGCAAAGGGTTAAAACATCCCTTCGGAAGAGTACTCGTACTTCGTAACTTTTCCAAAAAAAAACCGGATACTTTTCCATCGTGTACGAGAGAAAGAGAGAGAGAGAGAGAGAGAAAGAGAGGAAACGGTTCGTTTTAAACGCTCGGAATCTCGCAAGGGTCACGAAGTTGCGTAGAGTAATTAAGAAACTAGGTTAATTATTCATCTCGCGAGAAACCTTAAAAGCTTGGATTGGAATCACTCGGTTCGTCCTTCTTACCTTTCCTACTTCCTTCATTTTTTATATCTATCTAGAAACGGTCAAGGAGTTTTCGAAAAAAAGAAATCGAACGTAGAAAAGGACACACAATGTATTATTATCTGTATTAATTTCTGCGATTACCTTTCCAACATTTTTTCGACGGATGAAATAGAAGATAATAGAGGATCGAATAGAATCGAAACGTGTAGAGAGTAAAGATTTAAAAAGATTCGAATAAAATCGAATAGAATCATATACGATGGAATAAGATTGAATAGGATCGACTAGAATCGAATAGAATTGAAAAGAATCGAAAAAAATCGAATAGAACCGAGTACGATCAAATATGACAGAGTAGAATAAAATAGAATATAGAATAGTTGACCAGGTTCGGATCGGTTCGGTCTAACTGGACTCCGATGGATCGGATAGGTTCGGATATCTTAAAATATTTTCTACTATTTCCGGCGATCTTCGATGATTTTCAAGTGTATATAAAAATTCACCGAGGAACATGATTGAAAAATATTTCTTCTTGCAACATTGATATATCGTTTCTACAATATTACGAATATTGTAAAAAAATACGTATCAATCGTCAGAAATAGTTTCGAACTTTAATCCTTAAAATTTGTAACAATCGTAAAAACTGCGTGTAAAAGCTTCGCAATCGTATTTACTGTTTTTTTTTTTTTTTTTCTTTTATTTCTTTCTTTCTTCTTCATCTTGTTTAACGAAAGCAATTCTCTTGGAGATAACGCTTTTTCTGACTTCGGGAGTTTCAGTCGAAACGATTTAAGTTAAGAAAGTTAGATGAAACGGAACAACGAAGACAGACGAATGTCTCCGGCTAAATTAACTCGCAAGTTAATCTCGGGTTTAAGCACACCGTGAGAGATCGAGCTTTGGCCTTGAAATTTAAGGCATAACGACATTATCGTTCCAGGGTGACAGCTTGAATGCACGGAATGTTCATACGTCGTAGCTGGTATCTCGCGTTTCACGGGCCAAGTGTAAGTGAACTTCAGCCTAGAGAGAGAAAGAGAAAGAGAAAGAGAAAGAGAGAGAGAGAGAGAGAATTTACCAAAGAGCGAACGAATTTCTTAGCTCGTAGCAAAGCTTTCGAGGAATTTCATTTCCGCATAGGGTTTTTGTTACATGAAACGTTGTCTCATTCTCTTCTCCCATGTCCAAAAAAAAAAATAAAAGAAAAAAACAAAGAATGTTATTGTTATATTTAACAAAAAATAATAAGAGAGAGAGAGAGAGAGAAAAGTAAGAAGAAGAAGAAAGATGGAAAAAGAAAACTAATATAGATGATGTTATAGCAAAAAAGGAATAATAATAATAATAATAAAAAGAAATAAAAATGATAAAGAAAGAAGAGAAGCTCGAAGTTACCTTTGTTACTTCGATATTCATGAAACGTTATCGATTTTCTAGACAATGTGGTTCCATCGTTTGTGTTACCGAAATGAAAGCGCGAATTCGCAACATTTCGTCGGCTCTTGTCCTTCATATATAATGTGTATATATATATATATATATATATATATATATTCTCTAAGAGAAAACATGATAATTTTATAGGGGATGATTGTAAAGCCCAACGTTCAGTCTTCCAGTTTTGTTTCAATCGGACTTTATTACGATTTCATTGAAAAATATCGATCGTATTCATTTGAATCCATAAATTTGAATGTAATTATTGATATATTCTTATATATTGGAGAACGTTAGATGGCTATTGAATAAAATTGATATAAATTTTGATCTCTCAAGAATTGAAAGCGAAAAACGAAAAAAAGAAAAAGAAGGAAAAATAAAATCAATAACATTCAAAGATAAGAGATAAAATCCTATAAATATTTTATTGGATCGCGGAAAATAAGTAGTCTTGGCATATTCAATGGAATTATTTAACTGATAAATAATAAAAGAAATGTTTCACAACAAATGTATAAAAAATATATATATATAAATAAATTCAAATAAAAAAAAAAAAAAAGAGAGAAAAAAAAATCTATTGCAGTGTCGTTTCTATTGAGATGGAAAATAGCAAAATGTATATTCTATTTAATTACGATACATAATGGAATACTTATTGAATATTTTCGAATAATACAGTACGAAAAATATATCAATCTTGTTCCTATTAAATATTATATAAACTAATAATACTTCCATTACTTATCGGTCAATTCGATATAACGATGAAGTACGAGGAAAATCGATTTTTTATTTTCCCGGCTCATTTGTCTTTACATTCTCGACGAATAAAGAATGAAGAGTGAAAGATTGAAGAATAAAGAATGAAGAGAAAGATAGAGAAAGAGAAAGAGAGAAATAGTCCAAAGAAATAAAAATAAAAACAAAAATGAAAATAAAAATATCGATCAATAATTAACAATAAACCAAATGCCATGAGATATCGAACAAAGAGATATATATAAGCGACATTTTCTCTCTCTCTCTCTCTCTCTCTTTCTATTTCTCTCTCTTTCTCTTTTCATTTCTTTCTATCGTGTATCTCTAGCGAAACAAATTACTCTACGCTTAACGAACGACATTACAGATGTTTCTAATTAGTAATTACTTTCGCGGAAACTTCCAATCGGAATGTCGACTCTCTATCTCTTTCTCTTTCTGTCTCTTTCTGTCTCCTTCTCTATCTCTCCCTCTCTTTCTCTCTCTTTCTCTCTCACCCCCTCTTTTCTTCTTCTCGTTCGCGTGCTAACTCATAAGAAAAGTATTCAGAAATTGTTCGAACGTCTTTCGAATCGTGTAGACGTTGTAAAACTTGTTGTTAGACTTCTTATTTCGAGAGGAAGGATGTAAATGAAAAAATAGATTAACGAAACGAAAGTAGTCGAGAAGATGTTAATTAAATCGATAATCAATCGTCAAGTAATTTCAAGATTTTTACTTTCTATCGATATTATCGCAATGTCCTTTAACTCTTACTTTCGTAGTATTGAATGATCGAAGAAGGATAATCCTTTTAAATATATAAATGTTCCTTTTAAATATATATATATATATATATATGTATACTTAGCACACACGTATATATACACGCAGGCATACACATGCCTCTAGGCACGTACGATCTCGTGAATCTATTCTTGTGAACTTGATTTACTGAAGGAGATAGAAATTTTATTACTTGGATACGACGACGAAGACGACGACAACGACGACGACGACGACACAACAACGACGTCTTCCGAACGTAACTCTTACATTATCGTCAACACCGACGGGGCTTCTATTACTCAAAGGTGAAATTTTACGTTAGGATAAACGCGTTTATATAATACGAATACTCTTGCGAAAATAAATTGAAAATTTCACATTGATTTTTATGATATTTATAACATGTCAAACAAAAGTCTAACAATAATACTGACAAACGAACTGTACAAAAAAGAAATCTAATAAAATTCTACGACTTCGCTTTGAGTATACCTTCAGCAAACGAGTAACGATAATTTTATTAGAAATTTATAAATTATTAGTAAATAATATCATAAAACATCAAAAAAAAAAATAATAAATATAAAAAAAAAAGAAACAAAAAAGAGTTCTAAATAAAATTGTAAAACTTGTGAAAGTCGCGTTAATTTCAACGATGTAACGATAAGTAAATATATAAATAGAACAAAGAATCTTTTTCTATGATCATACTACGATAATTGCCTTTTGTAACAGAACTACGAAGGACATACATATAACTTTCTCTCTTTTCTCTTTCCCTCGATTCCTCTATGATAAAAGATTGATAAGGACACGCAAACGAACTCGCGACGTGTCCCGGATCGATAAACGACACTCCTACACTCTTCGATTTCTTTCCTATACCTCTTTATATACTGATATATACATACACACACATATATATATATATATATATACTATACATAAATACCAAGTTAGACAATCGCAATAGTTATAAACGAGAATAATCGAACGATACCGATAGTTGCCTTCATTTTTTTTATCCATCATTCTTTTCCCTTTCTTCTATTAATCAGAAAAAATTAAATGAATGCGTACGTACTTAAATATATACATACATATATACATACTCATTGACGAGTCATCATTCAATACAAAATTTAACAATAGAAGGAAAAGTCCCAAAAAAAAAAGAGAAAAAGAGAAGAGAAAAAAAGGAAAAGTTCGTGAATTCTTAAAGAAATCGTAAAAAAAGAATATTTCTCTCTTACACTTTCTCTCTCTCTCTCTCTCTCTTTCTTTCTCTCTCTCTCTCCCCTTCCTCCCCCTCTCTCTCTCTCTTTCGCACTCTCTTTCTCTCTCTCTCTTTTATTCTCATCTCGTTGTACAGAAATTCAATTTTAAGGGAGTAAGCGCAGTAGAATATGGCAGGAGTTTCGCGCGCACGCAAGCATGTGTATATATGTATATATATATATACATACATAAAATACATAAGGACGTAGATACATACACACACACACACACACACACACACACATAAATATATAGGTACTATATACATCGTAGAAAAGTGGAACGGCCCGGATCCGGTCGAAGGAAGGAGCAAAAAGGGTGTCGGTGGACTCGACCGATAAAGTAGGAACCTGCAACCGTTTTCTACGACAATATATATATATATATATATATATATATATATATATATATATATATGCGTATATAGTTACACACATAGATATATGACCTATACATACGTAAGATTTCTTGGGTCGTAAGACTTAGCGCGCTTTTCTTTTGCGAGGAAAATGTATTCGGGCATAGAATTTAAATTGGGCAAAGGTAGTGTTCCCGGAAAAAGGTTATATAGGTCACGTTTCTAAACCTTTATTTTCTCTTATATATATATATATATATATATATATATCGAGTCGAGTCCGATCGAGTCCTTTCTTTTCCTTTCCTTACCTTTCTTTTTTAAGTTTACGACGATAATGAAGGGATTGGATCATCAAGCATTACGAAAATAAATTTTACAATACTTTATACGTTGAAAATCTTTCAATTTCATATTATATTACAATTGTATCCCTTTTCTTTTTTTCCACAATGATCATGATTAATTACCGTATAATAAATCCCTATTTAATATATTATATATTACCGTAACGGGGTGAACGTTAAGGATTAACGTATATATTATATTATACGTGTTAATTAATTATGCGAAATAAGTAGGTACGTACGTATATAAATCTCTTTTCGAGAGATCACGGAAAATGTGAAAGGTACTCATTCTCATTTTTCTTCTTCAGTTTTTTTCTTTTGCCATTTCTTTTTTTCTTTTTCTTTACATTTCTCTTTTTTCTTTTTTTCCTTCTCTCTTTCTTTCTCTCTTTCTTTCTTTCTTTAGGTTGCAGTTACTAATCCCTGTATCTGTGTTTATTCCCATCGAGATTATTCCACGACACGAATATGTAATTCTATATCATTTATGTTTGCGATATGAAATCCCTTTTATTTATCCTGTAGTTTGAGTAAAAGACGAGAAACGTAATGATATATATATATTAATATAATATTAAATATAAGAAATGCAAAATGTAAAAAAATTATACAAAAACTATATATATGTATATATATACATCTACTTATATTCTCATGCATAAATATTAAGTTTCGATCTTTAATAAAAAAAAAGAAAAAAAAGGAGAAAAAAAAAGAAATCACGAAACAAATTTTGTTGAGAATAGTGATAAAAATCAATGAAAAAAATCCAAGCTAAACATATTCGTAGTTAATTTCAGGAAAAAACATATTTAATGAACTTCCCTATTTCTTTTTTAATACTACTCTTGTATCTAAGTACTTGTTTCCCTTGTCTCTCTCTCTCTCTCTCTCTCTCTCTCTCTCCTTCTCTCTTTCTCCTTCTCTTTTCTCGCACGCGTGATTCACAAGCGTAACGTTCGAGGCACGATTTCATAAACTGAACTGCACGCTCGCACGAGCATCTCGTTACGGTATTAAACGCCTATATTATGAACTTACATATCTTTATACATACATGCATAACATACATATATCTGTCTGTATGCATAAATATGTATATTGTTATATGTATGTACGTAACTATGAACGTAAGTATAATACATACATACATACTACACATATACATAAATACATACATCCTCGTACGGGTGACAACGATTATCTCTTGCTTCAGTAAGAACAGGAACGAGAGCGTACCAGTACCGACTCTCTTGGATTAATGGCCTAGATTGTATTCTACGGGTACACCTTTACCTACCTACCTATCTACCTACCTACCTATCTACCTACCTATATATATATATATATATATAAATCTACGGGATACGAACCAGCGAACTTTCGTGCCGCGAAGCACTTTGATCTCTCTTCTCTGCAACGTGAAAATACCGAAAAGAGATCAAAACTTTTCTACCCTAGTACATATGCCCTAATATTCATCCATCCATCCATCCATCCATCCATCCATCCATCCATCCATCCATCCATCCATCTATGTATCCATTTATCTATCTATTCATTGAACCAACCATTCATTTATGTATCTATCTATCTATCTATCTATCCATCTATATATCTATTTGTCTTTCTTTTACTCAATAACTCAATACTACCTTTATCTCATTACATCGTAGACCTTTTCAAACGATAGATCTCGAAAATGTAAACGAGACACGTCATACTCGTAGTAGTCGTAGTCATAGTCATAGTCATAGTCGTATAAATAAATTCACGTTGCAAGGGGGACGATCGTCGTATTCTTCTTTCTTTTTTCTTTTTTTTCTTTTTCCTCTCCTCCTCCTCCTCCTCCTCCTCCCCCCCCCCCTCTCTGCAACGAGAGCCATAGTTCACTCGTGGGAAATCTTTTGGACTTAAAAAGAAAATGGTAAACACAGAAAAAACTATATGTATTACTCTCATTGGGAGTTATTCAGGATTGAAAAAATATATGTATATATATATGTGTATGTATGTATATGTGCATGCGTGTGTATACATGCGTACACATATACGTAGCATTGGGAAATATGAATTTTTTTTACAGAAAGAGGATGAATTAATTACGAAATATCTGCCTAGCTGTTTACATATATTATATATATGTGTATATATATATCATATATCATATATATATATATCATGTAAACACATATACAGGAATACGCGCACATACAAACGTATATTTACAAAAGCGATACGATTTAACCATGAGCGAGAGCACGATGACGATAAGCTAACATAATAAACAAGCTCTTTCGATGACTTTCGTCGAAATGGTTTTCATCAGTTCAAAAAAAAAAAAAAAAAACGAGAGAGCGAGAGAGAGAGTGATATAGTCGCGATGAAAAAATGAAAACGCGTACTTCACATTTTTTTTAATTTTTTTCCCCCTTTTCTCTTTCAATTTTTTTTTTTTTTTTTTTAGTTGAATTTAAAAACGTTTTCCACGTTCTTTTTTCTTAATTTTTATTTCAACAGTTATATCTGGCTGAACGAACGAAGAAATCATGTTTTTCTTTTATTTCTTCTTCTTTTTGTTTTATGCGATCGATAATAATGAATAATTAGCGTGTTTACCCTCGTGTCGGTAAGGGGTGGGTTTTTGACGACATTGGTTATACAAAAAATAAAAGAATGAAAAAAAAGAAATATATGTAATAAATAAAAAATTAAAGAGGACGATCGTGACTGTACGTAAGGAGATCACGTTATGTATATATATCTATATATATGTGTGTGTGTGCGTGTTCGTCTCTAATATATCTACGATATATTTTAATACGTATAATTTGAATTGAATTGTATATTTAAATTATGTATATACTTATGTACGTACATATATCTATACTTATTGGTAATTCGTAATTTCAATATGAACGTTTCAACAATTAAATGACATATCCCGTTTGTTTCGTCGAATCTAAACATATGATTGTTTTATCTTTGAATTATCGATAACGTGTTATTTCCTCTAACTGTTTTATCAAACAAGCGTTAGACGACATCATAATAATAGGCTCATTTGTTTGTACTTCTATCGAACATGCACATTAGATTGGTTAAAATAAGTCGATGTCGTTTATATTGATTGTATTATTTTATATTTATATAAAGGAGTAAATATTAGTATTTAATATTAATATTTGTTATATCGAATAATTTTTTGACACTATTATTGAATGATTCAAGAGTATAGTATGATATAATCTGGATAGTAATAGTTTAGTCTAGTAAATTATCTAATTCTCAAAAAAAATTAATACTCTTTCACTTTTTTCATTTGTCAGATAAATAAATGAAAACTTATTTGTCCGAATATTTAATCGAACTACCGACAAACAACACTTTTGAGATAAGTAATATTTGAAATGTAGTTTTGAAATTCAAAGACCGAAAACGTCGTACGCAAATGGTATCAGCTTTTGTACGTGAATATATCCATCTATACGTAAGCGATCGACAATGTCGTAAATAGAAGCATTCGTAACAAGTGCAACATTCTAAGTATCCATTATATACTGCATTAGCTTGGAAATGGAGTTGACACTTCCTAGAAAATGAAATTTTCGTTTATATTATGGTTAAGTGAAAAGCGTTTCTCTTGTGGTTAATGACGTCATAACAAAGTATATAATATAGTCTTTTAATCGTTCGTATAATCGTCCTATATATACATGTACTAAATATCTTACATATATATTAAATTACACAAAGCACATGAAAATAAAAAGACAGACGTAGAATACCATACACAGAAAAGTTAATAAAGGTCATACGTGACACAAAACATAGTAATTTTCTTTCTTCCATCGAATTAACTCGGACACAATCGGGAAATCAAGGAAACAACGTGAGCGAGTTGGTATCAATCGATCGTTCGATCGATCAATTGATCGATCGTTCGATCGAATCGATCCATTCGATGCAAAACGATCTTCCTTCCTTTATTCGTACCGCTTTTATGTATCTTATTCGCATTCGTGTATGTACGTAGTAAGTACATATATATACACACACACATATATATATATCCTTCAACCATACCTACTAAACAACGATAAAGAGATAAAGGATAGAGAAAGATAGAGACTTTATTATGTATCTATATATTCATGTATATATCTATGTACGTACGTACTTACGTATAATACTACACATGCGCGTAAACGGTGATTCATTGCGCAATATGTCGTGTTACATAATGACATCAGGTGAGCGCGTGCTCCTACATTTCCTGACCCATATTTTTTCATCTCGTGCGTTTTTTCAGCCCTCGAAGAATAATAAAATAAAAAATTAAAAACAAGAAAGAAGAAAAAGGATACTTTTTTTTTCTTTTTTACTTAAAAGAAAAAAAAAAGAAAAAAAATATTGCGTTAAAAGGGCTACGGACATACACGCGCACATATTGTGTATATATATATGTACTTATACTTTTACGTGTTGTATATAACGATGAAATAAGGATAAAAGGAGCAAAAGAAAAAATTAATATATATATGTATTCATCATTGTTAATCTAAAGAGTCAATCTAACGTTCTTTTTTCTTTCTTGTCTTTTTTTGGAACATAAAATGTTTCCTCTTAAATGCTTATTTCTTTCTTGTGAATGAACACAAGTAGGAAAATGTGTACTTTATTCATTAGAGAAAAAAAGGAAGGAAGAAAAAGTTAATGGAAAGAAGAAACTCGATTTGTTTTTAGACGAACTCGTTTAATTATTCGAAATTTTCTTTCGACGATCTTCCTCTCTCCTCTCTCTCTCTTTCTCCCTTGTTTTTCTTTGTGCCAATTACGAGGGATCTTATGTGATAAGACAAAAGAAAGGAAAAGAATGAGAAAAGAAAAAAGAGAGAGAAAAAAAACGACATCGAAAGATCGACGTTAAGAAGAAAAGAAAAATAGAAAAATGAATCTTTTCTTTTATTATTATAAAGCAAAAAAATACTGCATATATTATTATTATTATATTTTTTCTCTTCCTTAATTTTAATTTACTTTATTACAAATTGATTTTTCCGATCGAACGAGTACGTAAAATACATACTTTTTTCCCTTTCTGTTCTTCTTTTTCTTCTTACTTTTCTTTTCAATCAATATCTTATTTCCAATATATTTTTTCAATTGTACTGGTGATAATTCACGAAGCTGTTTTATGGAAAATAAATTGATCGATGTTCCGGTTCATATTTCGAATAGAAGAATATTCTCTCGATGCCAATAACGCTTTACAAAAGCATAAATTTGATTTCCGAAACGGACGAATGCGTATTTGAGAGAAATGATTTCAATTTGATTTTTAAAAAGAGTCGAACTCGTAGTGGAACGAAACTGTAAAAAAAAAAAAAGAAAAAGAAAAAAAAAGAAGAGAGAAAACAAAGAAATAAATAACGTACAATTGCAACTGCCATTGTTGTTCAAGAGTTCAACTCTTTATCAGAATTTTATTGCGTTTATATTTTTTCCCTCTTCGTTTCTCTTTCTTTATCTTTTCCTATTTTTGATAAATTTGACATAGGCCTTCGAATGCCGATTGGAATTCCGATGAAGTAGTTTTTGAAGGACGAAGATGAGAAAGGAAAGAAATGAAAGAAAATAGACGAGGAACGAGGACTCTTCTTATTTATTTTTCCCATAACTTTTCTATACATATGTATAACTCGTTCGTACTCGTGTTAAATGCATTTGTTCGACGCGTTTATATCGAAAAGTTCGGCTTTATGACTCGATATTTGCAGTTTCCTGGTTTTTGTAGAAGGACAGAAACACACATACACACATCCATACAGAGAAAAAGAAAGAAAGAGAGAAGAGAGAAGAGAGAGAGAGAGAGAGACATACGCATATAATACACAAGTACGCGCGCGCGCGATTATTCTGAACGCGCGTTTATATTGGAAATGATACCCTGGGAAAATTCGGTCAAGGACGAAAAAGGAATTGTTTCGAGCTGGTACCATCAAACCGGAAGAACCATTTTCAACGAGTACTTCGAATATATTAAGTATGTATCACATTGACGTTTCATGAAAAATTTCATCGCATTTTAAAAAGGGTTATTTCACGATCGAACGTTTCCGATTGTGATAACATGTCCTTTGTTTTTTTATTTTTTTTGTAAATAAGTATCTACGGTAGGATCGATAAAAAGAGAAATAAAGAGAAAGAGAGAGAGAGAGAGAGAATTCTTAAAGAAAATTATCCTTTTCTAAATGAATAAGAACGAACTGAATAATACGTATTAATCATTTAATTTTGTTTTTCTTTTTTATATTACAGTCTCTGAAAAAATAAACCGCGTTAAAGAACAAAAAGAGAGAGAGAGAGAGAGAGAGAGAGAGAGAGAGAAAGTGAGAGAGAGAATGAAGAAGATATTATCATATCTTAAATGCAAATTAGAATAGAATTTATTTCTATTCGATCTGTCATAATTAACCGCAAATATTTCTTAGATAAATAAGTACATTTTCTTCATTGAATTAAAGAGAGACGAATGAGAGGAGATTTTTATAAAGGCAAATTTATCAGAGCGTGTTGAATCAAAACCGTGTAAAAAAAAAAAAAAGAAAGAAAGAAAAGAAAAAGAAAAGAAAAAGAAAAAGAGAAGGAATAATGAAAAGATAAAAGATAAAAGAGGATAAATATTCTCGCAAAAAGAGAAAATGGAATTAAATTTAATGTAACTAGAACATTTATTATTATAATTATGCAAAGTGAATCCATAGTAATTCAAATGACAAACTTGGACCATCGCATTTACTTCGAATATTAAAGTATACACTTAGTTATGAATATATGAGTACGTCTTTGTGCATAAAAATATTTCTGTATAAATATTATTACATAATACATACATACATACATACATATATATATATATATATATATATATATATATATATATAAATACAAATGCATGCACTCGTACACGTACGCATATAAGCACACTAATAAGAGATATACAAATAAATTCAATTCTGATTTGATTATATATACCGATTATATATACCATATAAGACATATATACATATACTCGATAAAAACTCGCAAATAAAAAATTATTTCTTGTAAGTCAGTAGGCGCCATTTGCGGTTAACGTTAAACGGTAAATAATGCAACGTCCTAAGTATCTCGAAGAGAGGAAATAAAGTATAGGGATCCGGTAATTGCACGGCAATTACGTTTTCTTTCTCGTCGCGCTCCGTTTTCTTAGCTTTCCGTCTATCTCCTTATCATTTTTAATCCCCTCCCCCTTACCCAGTTTCTTCTTCTTCTTCTTCTTCTTTTTCTCTTCGATACACACGATATAATTTTTAAGATAATACAGACATTCGTATGATATATGTAGGCGTAACAATTCGCGTGTATGCTCGAAAGAAATATTTTACATTTTCTTTTTTGTTTTTCTTTTCTTTCTTTCTTTCTTTCTTTCTTTCTTTCTCGATACAGGATAATTACACTTGATTTTTCTTTCTAACGGATCTTGATTTTAATCGAATCTTCATCCTATCAATTGATATGTATATATATATATATATTTATTTATAAAAAAAAATAAAAAAGGAAGATATTTATTTCGTAATATAAATCTCAATATTTTCCTTTATATAAACATATTTGTGCTCATTTCATCTTCTTCATTATAGTATAGTTAACCATATATGAGCAATGAAACGATCCTTCGTAAATAGTAAAATGGTAAAGAGATAAGAAATGATGAAAATGGTTAAGTATATTTAACTATATATGCAATGAAATAATCCTTTGTAAATAGTAAAATAATAATACTACGTTCATATCGATAACATCTCCATTTGTTGTAATAAGATATCAAAAGAGTTGAAAAGATAGAGAAAGATAGATAGAAAGAGAGAGAGAGAGAAAGAGAGAAAGAAAACTTGTAAGAATCAAAATCCCATGAGAAAGAAGAAAAATAAAATGGAAGGAGAGAAGACGAACACGTTGGAAAGAGAACTGATCACGTATCTTAAAGAAAAAGAAAAAAGAAAAAAATAGGAGAAAGGAAAAAAAAGAAAAAGAAAAAGAGAAATAAAAAAGATGAAAAGAAGAGAGATAATCTACACTTCGATCCTTCTTTCTTTCCTTATTTTTTTTTTTTATCTTTTTTTTCCCCATAGATATTATCTACAAACCGACTTTAAATGTCGATCGTTTCGTATTGGTCGACCCATTTTAAATCCCGAGAGATTTATTTCGAACTCTAAGAAAAATTGAGTTAAACTCAAGGTCTCTCTCTCTCTCTCTCTCTCTCTCTCTCTCTCTCTCTCTCTCTCTCTCTCTCTCTCTCTCTCTCTCTCTCTCTCTCTCTCTCTCTCTCTCTCTTTCCCCTTTGATCCGTAATGAAAATTTTTCGAAACTTTCATAATTTTCTTGACGTTCACCGTCACTCGCATTAGTTCGAGGTGGTACTGATAAAAAAAAAAAGAAAAAAAAAATAGAAAAAGAAATATATAAAATAAAGAAAAAAAAATGCTTCTCACACCCCTATCTCGTTTCTTTCTCTCTTTCTTTATTTCTTTATTTATTTCTTTCTTTCTTTCCTCCATCCACATACTTTAACCTTTATCCCAGGTTGCTTTTTATCCTAACGGAATTCTCAATTTCGTTGGTCGCACCCACAAAGGCTCGACGAAACGGCTCTTATCGTCCTTGCCCTCGATCCTTAGCCCTCCTCCCTTCTATCCACTTCTACCTCACCTCTTTTCTCTTTTTCTCTTTTTCATTTTATTTTTCTTCGCTTTTCTCTCTCTCTCTCTCTCTCTCTCTCTCTCTCTCTCTCTCTCTCTCTCTCTCTCTCTCTCTCTCTCTTCTATTCTTATGTTCATAAAATTATGTGAAGGTAAGAGAGAAGTATACCCACGCATACACATACATGTTAACACTACATTTTCTCTCTCTCTCTCTCTCTCTCCCTCTTTCTCTCTCTCTCTCTTTCTTTCTCTCACTCTTTCACACTCACTATGTTTCTTCAACTTTAAGTATAAGTGTGAATGTATCAGAAAGAGAAATGGAAAAAGGGGAAAAAGAAAAAAAAAAAGAAGAGAAAAAGAAAAAAGAAATGAAAATGTAAGTACAAAGAATCGCAGGGCTCTTTGTAAAGTCAAGTTACGTTCGCTCGGTGTTTTCCGTTTGAAGTATATTTACCGAGAATAGGAAAAGCGGATTCCTCTGCATTCGGATTATAAAAGAAAATGAGAGAAGGGGAGATATGAAGAAAATAGAGATAAAGATAAAGAGGGAGAGAGAGAAAGAGAGAATAAGAGAGAGAGAGAGAGAGAGAGAACAATTTATTGCACTTAAACAGATTTTTATATACGTGCAAAAAATAAATGATACGATGAATTAAATATTATTTGTAAATGTTGCATCAATATACATATATAAGAGATTATGAAAATAATACGAAGATATTTAATAAGTATTGCGAAAAAATAATATAATACAAAATAAATTACATATATGTATATACGTATATATATATTCTATTTGTCGATCGAACATTATTATCATATAATTTTATCAAAATGCAATGGATATATTGTATACAACTCGAAATTAAATTGAAAAGCGATGTGTATGTAAACGTGTATTTTATTTGCATCAATGAGAAATTTTTAATGTATTGGTTAAATAATAATAAATTGGTTCGTTCGAATGAAATTGGAAGGTATTGAGATGATCGCAAAGATACGATGATTTTTATTTATTTCTTTGTTTGTTGTTTTTCCATTATTGTGTTCTTTTTTTTCATTTTTTTCTTTCTTTTCTTTTCTTTCTTTCTTTTTTTTTTGAGAAAGAGAGTTTTTATTCTATCTTTAACGTAACATCCAAAAGTACTACAATTAATTAAACGAATGCAAAAACTGGAGACAAGTTTATAGTCAACTGAAAAAAAGTTTATGCGCGTAAAAAAAAAATATTACAGCGTAGCACTAGTATTATTGTCTTGGCCAATTAATGATTTATATTTAAGTAAATAATAATAATTCTAATGTATTGAAGATATTTAAAATATTTTTTTTTATATCTAAATAAATAAAAAAATTGATAGTATTGTAATTCGTATTAAAAAAATTTTTTGCTATTTCTATTTTTATTATTTTTACTATTTTATTCTATTTTTTTATTTTGGTAATTTTACTATTTTACTATTTTATTAGTTTTTTATTGCTAATACTCATATTACTCATCGACGAAAACTAAAATATACATACATACATATATATATATATACATACTGTAAATTACGAAATTATTACTTGAGAATAAATAATGGGATTTTCGATCCTATAAATTATTCGATTATGAAACGTCATATAGGATTATTGTTCTCATATCCGCATTTGACCGTGCGCACTTCCTCGTTTCGATCGCAAAACGACGATAATGAATACGATAATTGAGCTATTTAACAAGCCGACGATAGAGACTCGTCGATGCGATTCGATGTCGTACGATACGAGAGAACTATCGATCGATCGATCGAACTCGATTACATACCTCTAAAGCTTCCAATTATCTTCATTCTTTCTTTCGCCCTTTCGGAAAAATCGAACTTAAATAAGATCGTAAGACGGCAAGTAAATTTAAAAAATTCAACAAGTAACAAAAATAATAAATAACAACCACATGGAATTGCTGCATTACGATTTGCATTTGGTTGTAATAATTTTTGTAAAAAAGTACGAATCATTCGAAAATACAGAATTATACGAAGTGTGCCTCTTCTCAAGGACGATCTCGTTTTCTTAATAAAAAATTTACGAGTGTAAAGAGAAAGAAAAGTGTAAAGAAGAGTGTAAAGAAAAAGAAAAAGAAAAAGAAAAGGAAAAAAAATAAGTAGACTATTGTATTCGCGTTTCGTTCTATCTAATGATTGAAATTTGCATAATTAAAAAATCATACAGACGACTTGTTGAGACAATTTTTATTTTAATAATAAAATTACGATTGTATAAAAGACTAAAAAAAAAGAAGAGGAAAAACTAAGGATAATCTTTTATTTTTTATTCTTTTTTTTTTCTTTTTTAATTTTTATCGTCGTTCACATTTTGAGATCTCGAATGAAATATTTGAGATTATGAGTTATTAGTGGATAAGGATAATTTGTTGACAAAACTATTAGTTTCGCTGATAATTGTAAAACGTACGCCTCTACATATACGTATTTTGTAAATGTCTGTATGTATATATGTACATATATATATATATATATATATATATATATATATATATGTATCTATGTATGTATGTTCGTACTTACTCGAATTCTCGAGAAAGTACCAGCTTTTGTTACGACGCTAATTACACGTACTCTCGACTCCCGTTGATTTACATACGTATCGTATACACATTCTATCGTATACACGTAAATATATACATATATATATATATATATACATGTATATATGTATGTACGAATATATGTACACTAGCAGTCAATAACAGCGTACTAGACGATTTCACGTACTAGTCGATAAGTAAAGGTTCTCTTTCAACGAATCTTATCAAATCACTTACATGTATGGAAATAACTATGTGATTTGTATATTATAAATGTATAGATTTATTAGAATAATGTGCGACTTAAGAAATCAAACGTGAATGTAATATCTTTCTCGAATGACTAAAAAGAATTATTCATTTATTCAATGTTTATCTATTAAATAAAAAATTCTTTATCTATAAGAAACATATACAAACATATATATATATATATAAGTATTTCTAAATTTCTAAACTTTCTTTTATACATTCAATATATAAAACACTATAATATATCATATTTCTCAATACGAATGGAATAAACTGAAATAGATTGATATATGTTACTGTTATCGACTATTGGTCTAAACACATGCATGTATGTAAATGTAATGTAAGTGCATTTCCGCGCGTGGATAATGAACGTGTGTACATAAGTACGTCTACATAAAGATATATATATATATATATATATATATATATATATATATACACACACGTATGCACACACACCTACACACACATATATATATATGTAAGTGATTGCGAGGGTCCATGCATATCAATACACTCTCTCTCTCCCTCCCTCCCTCTCCCTCTCCCTCCCTCTCCCTCTCCCTCCCTCCCTCTCTCTCCCTCCCTCTCTCTCTCTCTGCAGAAAGTGGCACAGCAATCAGACGAGGTGCGTTTTAACGTGCGATCGAACACGTGTAAAGCCGAGCACACTTCGTCTAATTAATTAGCATCTCAAAATCGTTTCGACGTTTACGCGTTTCAAACGTTTCTACGGATTTACGAGGGATTGCAAATGTAATTATTTATTATATCTTCCTTCAACGAGGATAATTGCTGGCGAGATTGAAGGTAGGGGAAGAAGAAGAAGAAGAAGAAGAAGATATAAAAATAAAAAAGTTCACGTTATCATTATCGCGTATAATTTAATACAAAGGGATTAATGTAATTAACGTTAACGAAACGTTTACGAAAAAGAAAAAAAAAAGACCAAGTAACATTTTATTATCATCATGTATCATATACAAAGGAATTAACGTTGACAAAAGGAAACGAGGGAATGGGAAAATATTTCTGACGGAAGTTAATTACTTGTCCTTTGACGTAGAAGATTTTGACGTTATTATAAAAAAAAAACGTATGTTCGTTATTATAATTGACGTTATATAAAAAAATGTATATTCTTAATAGGAAAGAAAGAAAAAAAAAAAAAGAGAAACTGCAACGGTAAGAATAATGTCAACCTTGAGAGAGATAGAGAGAGCTTCCATTTAAATAAGAACCAATAAATGCCATAATATTTTCTCTTTGAAATTGAATAGCTGATATGATATTATATAATATCATATCAAGCATAACAGATTTGAAAAAAAGCAACAAAAAATATATTAAAAACTTCGTACATTAAAAAAGTGAAAAAAGAAATTGTTAGAAACAAGTTTAGCGATTTGTAACAAACCGTCGACGATGATTTCTTCTTCTTCTTCTTTTTTTCTCTCCTTTTTTTCTTTCATACTTTTTTTATTTTTTCTTTTTCTTTGTTTTTCAGAAGAGAACGTTCAGAAAAAAAAGTACGAACGCGAAAAACGATTTTTACATTGAATAAATTAAAGTGTTTTTAATATAATACGTTAATACGTCCGTACGATCCGATTATATTTTTCATTATGGATTAGAACGGCATTTGTATGGAATGCCGCTTGATACTTGAATCGCTGGTAAAGTATTGCCTCGTGTATGTTGCTATTCGTACTCGTTGAAAACCACAGCGAGCCCTTCTCAATCAATTTTCATCGGTTTTTCACATCGCATACCACAGATAGCTCCCTCGTCTAATAGCGAGTAATTAACTTCGAGCATCGAATATCTTTCGTTATATCGGAAAAACGTAGATCCATTGATTATTATAGTCCTTCCGAAAAAAGAAAGAAAATGAAAATGAAAAAGAAAAAAAGTAAACGAAAATATCGACGACGAATAAAAAAATTACTCGTGCTTTCTGTATGAAACGCACGAGTAAATTTAAAATATTCAAGAGTGAAAATCGAAACGATAATATAATTTATCCGTGTAGGTTTATATATATATATGTATCTTTTTTTTATGTTGAAATACACTTTTGTATCAATGAAAATGAGAGTAACTTGTACAACAAGATGTTTCATAAATTATTACCATAAATTTACGTTGTTAATATTGTTATTGACGAAAAAGATTGTTATTGAAAAAAAGAAATTACATTCATAAATCCATACATTTTGACAATACTATTTAATCAACGACGAACTCGTAAAACAATATTTTTACAGTCCCAAATTAATATTCCCCCAAGAAATATGTACAAAAATAAAAATAGAGAAATAAATCTGAATATAAAATTCTAAATAAATTTTAACAAACGATAAGAGATAATTTAATTGACCCACTAAACTTGTACATTCCTTTAATTATTTCTATCAGATCAATTTTAATTGTACGAACGTTGACTCGTATTTTTTCTTGGCGATTTAATGAATAAAAATACAAATAAGAAATAATATTTGAAGGATGAACAAGTAAAAGGATCGTGAACCAGAAGAAAAGAGGAACAAATTTTCTTCGTTATATTCTACAATCGATTCTTGGATTTCTTCCAGATTCTTAGAAAACACGAATACGAATAATTGAAGGGCGACAACGACAACGACAACGATAACGATAACGACAACAACGACGACGACGACGACGATCACGATGTCGAAGGAAGCAGGTTCGACGAACTCGTTCAAGAGGAAACGACACTTTGAAAAAGGTGTTCGTACGAGCCTACAACACTCTAGTGCACTCTCGTGCACTATCGTGGGTCGAAGAAAAAAATAATAGCTTTCTAGGTGCGTAGGAGTTCTTTAAAGCGTGTGTGTCAACGAGAAATAAACTCTCTAACGTTAAAGTCTAACGTGAAAACGTGTTTACGAATAAATAAACATTAGTCCCGACAACGAGTTCAAGTACCTACTCTGTCTGTCTCTCTTTTTCTCTTTCTTTTCTGTCTCTGGTAAAAAAAAAAAAAAAAATTATACACACAAACACATCTGCGATATGATACGATCGTTATTTTTTCATTTTTTAATTTCTTTTTTCTTTTCTTTTTTTTTCTCTATTTTTTTTTTTATTATTATTATTATTAATTCGAACCCTTAAAACATTAATTTCCGATAGATTTCGATCATTCATCAGTAAGGATATAGATTTTTAATTTTCTATCAATGAAATTTCGTATTCTCGAAAATGTGCGTTAAAATTAATCTGAAGGAAAATATTTCACTCATAGAGATCAATTTTGAATAATTTATTTTCCTCGTTATGGATGTAAAAATTGTTTCCTTCCTTTTTTTTTTTTTTAATTTCTCGATATAAAATTGTAATGGTTTCAAAAAAAAAAAAAAAATCCTCGTTGAATATTCAAGTTTCTTCGATAGGTACGAAATAAAACTGAATATAATTCTTTTTGTCTCCTTTCTTTTTTTATTTAATTTTTCTATACGGAATATAAAACTTTTCGAAAAACTTATCGAACATTTATTTTCATCGATACAACCAAGGCATAATAATTTCGTTATATTTAATATCAATCGATACATAGAATTTCAAAAAATTATGAAAGTTCGTAGAAACAATAATTCTTAATAGAACTCATTTCTATGTATTATCATGCGTATATTTTCATAATAAAACGAATGAATATTATAAAATTCAAAAAGTACATCACCGATTGCGAAGTAGATAAATTATTCCGATCTAATCTCCCCTTTTATTTAATAATCTTATTATGTTAATCGTATAAAGAAAGACGTGGAAACGTTAAGAAACCGTAAAGAAAAATGAAGAAACAGTTAAACGACCCACGTACATAACATATAATACATATGTATATAAATATATATGTGTGTGTGTACATATTATATCCATCAAAAAGTGCTTCCATAATCTTGCAACATCGACGCAACCGATTGTGAGTCACCATTCACGTGTTAGTTTCTCATAATAATGTATTATATACAAGTTTGACGTGATCCCGTTTAAAATCATGATCTTGTAAATATACAGATAACTATAACTATATATACATATATATATAAATGTATGTGTGTATATAAACATAAGTACATATTTACATCATAAACATAAAAAATAATTTTGCCCTGTCAATCTCGTAACGAGTGGGAAACTCAAGAAAATCCAGTTAACGATCTCCTCTTCCTTGTTGGAAACCGTAAGACTTTTTAATAAGCTTCTCGTATTTATACATAAGTACATACGTACATACATACATACATACATACATACATACATACATACATACATACATACATACATGCACATATTTTTCATCTATGTACATAAATAAATGCATATACGTAAGTACCGAAATAAATATGGATATAATATAAATATAAATAAAAATAGAAAATAAATATAAAATATTTAGATATTAATAAATAAATAAATAAATAAATAAATATATATATCATCTATAGATATAATCTTTAACCTATCTGTCTATGTACATAAGTAGAGTGATCAAACATATGTATGTATATGTTACATATCCACGTAAGTACATAAACTATCCATATATATATATGTGTGTATATATGTATATATACACACACACACATACAATATACAGACTTAATATGGCGTTCAAGGTAAGGAAAAGTTAGTAATAAGGTACGTTGTGTATACAACAACGTTTATTGTTAGAAACTTACAATGACGCTAACATGAGCCATAAACCTTCTAGTTCCTTTCTTTTTTTTTCATCGATAGAAGATATCTAGGATTATGAAATCCATGCGAACAAGAAGAGAAGAAAAATAAGAAAAAAATGAAAAATATGAAGAAAATAGAAGAAAAAGAATTAAAACAAAAAAATATATAGGATTATGAAATCTATGAGAATAAGAAGAGAAGAAAAATAAGAAAAATATGAAAAATATGAAGAAAATAGAAGAATAAGAATTACAAAGAAAAGAAAAAGAGAAGAAGAAGAAGAAGACAAAGGTACGTGGAAAATCTCGAACCAAGTTTGCACGATTTAAAGACATTCTCTTTCTCTCTCTCTTTCTCTTTCTCTCTTTCTTTCTTTTTATCCCTCTTTCCATCTCTGCTCATCGAACGAACGATCAAGATGATCAAATATTCAGTAGTAAGAGAACCCAAGATCGAAACTCTGTGTTGGGATTATTCAAAGGCAATTCGGAAAAGATCTTAGAAAAGTGGAACGAACGAAGGATCGTAAAAGAGAGTTTTCCTTTTCCCAAAGGAGTTAGCTTACAATTAGATTAAAGTTATTTCCACTGATCGTTTCAGATTAGTTTCGATAAAAAAAAAAGAAAAGAAAAGAAAATTTCTATTTCTTTGAGCGTGTAAATCGATGAAAATTCATCATTTTATTTAATTCGATGGAATACTGTTGAGTATGTCGTATCTACTTGTACCGTATTAACAACGATATCTCAAGAGAAAATAAAACAAGGTCGTGTAAATATTTAACGAAATTGAAATTGAAATTAAAATCAAAATTAAAGAAAAAAAAAGAAAAAGAAATGAAAAGAAAGAAAAGAAAAGAAAGATAAAAAATACAAAAATATTCACGTAAGTATACGTTTAATTGAAAAATATAAAAATGAAAAATAAGAGTAATGATGAAAACGAAGGAAAAAAGAAAGAGAAAAAAGACAAAACGATTCGAATGAATTTCGATAAAAATAAGGCAAGAACATTGATTATCACGACTGTTAAGGACGAATCAATAGTATTCCGTTTTTTTTTTTTTTTTCTTTATTTCAATTCTCGTTTTTGAAAGGCCTTCGTCGTTTATGTCTACTTTCCAGCTGGTCACGGAAATTACTTTGGGACGTTAGTCGAATGTTAGCAACTGTTAGATACTAGAAATGGCAAATGATGACAGTAGAACCAACGATAGCTCGTTGCGAGGTCGTCCTTTCATTTCCTGAAAAGCTTCAGCTTGCGTACACGATCCACAGAGAAGAGAAAAAAAAATAAAAAGGAAAAAGAGAGAGAGAGAGAGAGAAAGAAAGAAGAAGAAGAAGAAGAGAGAGAGAGAGAGAGAGAGAGAGAGAGAGAGAGAGAGAGAGAGAGAGAGAGAGAGAGAGAGAGAGAGAGAGAAGAAAAGTCTCAAGGTTTTTACCATGAACGCTCGAAGAAAGAAGATTCTGCGCAGTCCTTTATAATCCCAGAGGAACGTTTGCATTTTCTTATATACGTACGTACACACGTACGTATATACAATGTATACATATACGTGTATGTATATATGTATGTACATATGTATTGTAGAGGTACGTAACTATGTCCGATTCCACAGTTCTCTCGTTCGTTTGATTTTCAACCCCCAAGAAAAAGTGAGAAGTCCGTATAAGAGGTAGACAAGATAACGCCATTTTCAACGTCACTGAAAATATCATTTCCCTCTGCCATGAATATATTCTATCGCGAATTTTTCTTTTTTTTCTTCTTCCTTTATCTATATACATGACGTATTTTATATGACGAACATGTATATTATATATAACATATGTGTGTGCGTATGTGTGTAATAAATATTTATTGAAATATATGTATTTATATAGATTGTTTAAAATTTATAAAATTGTAAAAAATTTTTAATGTAAAAAAAATTTTTTTTATAAAAATTGTTTATAACAAATTGTTAATTAATTATTAACAATACGTTGATAAAACAGAGAAAACTTTTATCTTTAAAACGATAGTTGATTCGAGTCTCTACGATTTTTAGTTCCGGAGATATTCCCATGTAAACGAAACATTTGTTTATTAATAATGTTTATTAGAAAAATTGTTTAATCGGTAAACAATATCATTTGTTGATTAATTTTTATGTAATTTTATAAATCGGGATCAATCTGAAGCTTTTGTCACCGAAACTAGATGAATTTGATTCGTAAGAATTTTTTTTATAAAAATTGTTTATAACAAATTGTTAATTAATTATTAACAATACGTTGATAAAATAGAGAAAACTTTGACCTTTAAAACGGTACTTGTTTCAAATTTCTACGATTTTTAGTTCCAGAGATATTCCCACGTAAAGAGAAGGCGTTTACGTTGACCCACTGACCTATATAATTTCATTCATTGACCCAGTGACACACTGACCTATATAAATTCCAAGAATTTACTACGACCCATTACTATTATTACTATTACTACTACTACGAACAGCTGTAGTGTATGAATTATGAATGAAAATTTTTCAAAGGCGATATCTCCGGAACGAAAAATCGTAGGAACTTGAAACCAACGCCATTTTCAAGCATAATTTATTCTTCATTTATTTAAACAATGCAATAATATTGTTATAATAAAATCGATTTTGTTAATAATTTTTATAATTGAATTTTTGTCTTATCTTTCGTAATAAGGACATACCTACGATGAAATCGTAAAAATTTTTATTATAATCATGTAAGTTTTATTTTGTTTATTTAAAATTCACTATACTACTATTACTACTACTACTACTATTGCTACTACTACTACTATTATACTACGAACAGCTGTAGTATATGAATTATGAATGGAAATTTTTCGAAGGCGATATCTTCGGAACGAAAAATCGTAGAAACTTGAAACCAACGTCATTTTCAAGTGTAATTTATTCTTTATTTAATTAAATATTGTAATAGTAAAATCAATTTTGTTAATATTTTTGAAAATCGAATTTTTTTCTTTTCTTTCGTAATAAAGATATACCCACGATGAAATCATTAAAACTTTTATTATAATCATATAAATTTTATTTTGTTTTTTACAAACAAAATTAATGTTTATATATATATATATATATATATATATATATATATATTACTTTAGAAGTACTTATGATATATTTTATTCTATTTTCTTTCTCTTTCTCTCTAAATATATATACAGAAAATCGACTAGTATGTCTGAAAAATTTATTAAATTATTCAAACGGTATGCGTGGAAGACGAAGATCGAATACTACGACCTTTATCGGCGTTCCTGGTATTTTTCAAATGATTCTGTCCCTCACTCGAATTGAGAAATACTATTCACAAGGGAGACGAAAGAATTGAAAAATAATATATATATATATATATATATATATGTGTGTATATATATATATATGTATATAAATAATATTTAACCTTTGAAAGTTGATCTATGAGATCAAGAAATTTAACTGAAAAAAAGAATTTTTCTTTTTTCACAAATTGCAAATTATAATCAATTATAAATCGTAAATAACAAACAAACAAATAAATATATCGATACATTTAATTCTTCATAGATATATTTAATCTTCCATTCGAATGAAATTTAATCGATGATATAAATATTTTAAGGGATTGAATCGAAGGTTTATCGGATGAGTGGAGAAAATGCTCGACCTTGAGAGGGAGAGAAAGTAAAAAAAGAAAACGAACGTAATTAGATAAGGAACGAACGATGGGGACAGATGGCACGTCGCCAAAGAATGCAAACTAGTCGTACCAATGGATTAGTCGTTCGTTCGAGTTTAATTAATCTATACTCATTAATTATCCTAGTGACAGTTACGTTCATCGAATGAGAAACAATGAACTCGAAACATCCATCGTACGATCGTACGATTATAAAATCTTTATGAACTTTGCAACACTATATAGACCACTTGTAGATCGTCGAAAATATCGTGGATTAAAATGAGGTAGAATTTGTAATTTAAAAAAAAATAAAAATAAAAATAAAAACGAATTTAACTTAACGAATACGATTAATTATAAAGATTTTTGTTCGTTCTATCTCGTAATGTCAAAGAGAGAAAGAGAGAGAGAGAGAGAGAGAGAGAGAGAGAGAGAGAGAGAGAGAGAGAGAGAGAGAGAGAGAGAGAGATGGAAAGATTTTCATTTAAATTATAGAGGTGAGAAAGATATATATATATATATATATATATATATATATATATATATATATATATATAGAGAGAGAGAGAGAGAGAGAGAGAAAGTAGGATAATAAATGGATCGTGGTCAGTTGGGATGGCAAAGCTAACGCTTAATTAAGAAACTTAATCAAAGGGTTGATATTAACCACAAAGTCTCCTAGAATAGCAACGTATGGCCAAAAAGGGGCCACGAATAAATAACCCTTTACTGCAGAACGAAATGAAAAAAAAAATTTTTCTGCCCTTTTTTGTAAAATAACCTGCCAAAACAATACACAACCGTTATCGTTTATTTTTTAACTTGCGAAATTATTCTGACTTTTCTTTTTTTTTTTTTTTTTTGAGCAATAATCTTCGAAACTGCTCGCTTCTACTATATATAATAAAATGATGAGCCACTTTATTTTTTATTTCGTGAAAAAAGAAAAAAAGAAAAGTAAAAGGGAAAGAAACGAAAAACCAAAAGATTTTTTTTCTGGACAACATAGAAAAACAAGTGTCACGAATCTCGATCAAACGTGAGAGTTTTAACAAACAAGCAAGCAGGATTAATTATTAACTCTGGGATTTAACTCACGGTTTCCTTCGAAAAGCGATTTTGTGTGTGTTCTCTGACACACACACAGGTATTTAACGCATGTATCAAAACGTTTCAAAATCAGAGGAATATTACAAAGGACCACAAACGCATTAGAACGTTCCCTAATTATAAGAGCAAAAACAATATAGACATTGATGTTAATTAACTGCTACAACAATTATACGCCCCATTAAAGACGACATATTCAAACGATATTCTACACGGTTTACGTTCTAATCGCTTCGACAACTTACGATACACGTTTTCTCTACCTCTTTCTCTCTCTCTCTCTCTCTCTCTCTCTCTCTCTCTCTCTCTCTCTCTCTCTCTGTCTGTCTCTGTCTCTGTCTCTGTCTCCGTGTATACAACATAAAGTTTAACGAGGGAGTATGTACAACTCGTTAATACTAAACAAAAGTTTGTAGTCTGATATTCACGGTCGAACGATGATCGCTTCGTTACGACGATCGTTCGAAATCGATATAAATCGAGATGCAAACGCTGATTCGTTCGTTCGTTCGTTCGTTCCGTTCTATCGATGTCAATTCTACTATAAAAAGAAAAAAAGAAAGAAAGAAAGAAAGAAAATACACAAATAAATAAAAATAATAGATTAAAGATATTACGATATATATCAATGAAAACGAATTGTACGGGAGTGTTTCGGCATATCGATATTTCGATATGCATTATTATTATATTTCTATAGAAGAATTTTAAATATCGACGGCATTCAATATTCTATTTTCTTTTCATTTACTTTTTATTTATTTATTTATTTATCTATTTGATAAATTATTTATTTATTAATTTATTTACTTTGCAAAATTCATAGCGTTCTTTTATAATCTTTTTGTATTCGTTTTTTTCAATTTTTTATTAAATCGAAAAAAGAAAAACGAAAAAAAAAAGAAAAGAATATAATCTACTCGTCGTAAAAGAAAATTACTGGATCCAAATGAAGTAGTGATATTGAGTGCAGTCACTTTTACAGAAATGACAATAAATTTTATATCATATTATTAAATAGCTTTCCATGAAAATGATGAGTTGCTTGAGAAACACAGTTCGTAAAAAAAAGAAAAAGAAAAAGAAGAACGGTATATATCCAAGAATAGTAATTTAGATGAGATTAAAAATACCAGGTGATAACAGTTCGAAGGATGCTTGATAATAACGTTACGAAATTGCCATTCTTTTTTCTGTGGATATATGTGTGTCTGTTCTTTTTTTCTCTTTTCTTTTCTTTTTACATAAGTGTAATTCGCATGTAAGGAAAACGAACAGTCGTGACCTGATTTTTTTAGTAGATGTATACATGAATGTATATATGTACGTACGTACATATGTATTCCTAGATCGAATCCCATTCGTTCGGAATGTATCACAGTTGGATTGAGTACGATCGGACTCTCGTGAAACCATAGAATTGTTTCGTGGCTGTCGTGGAAACGCTAACAAAGAGAACCTCTTCAATTTGATAGAATAAAATATACGATCGTAAAAAAGCTTCATTAAAAGTGATATGAGAATCCTATCGACGTATGTTATTTTTATCGAAGTCTCGTACTCCATAAATATATATATATATGTATGTATATATATGTAATCGTGAGATAATATTATTGTGTGATATGCAATATGTATTAGAGGTATAGATATTTATATAAAACAATAAATAATACTATTATAGAAAAATCCTATCGTTCATCGAGGATCAATTTTTTTTTGTAATAATTATTTCCACAGATAATTAAAGATATTATATCTAGTTTTATAGTTTTACTAGTTACTTGAATGGTAGTAGCTTTCTAATAATAAAAACAAAAAAAACTCGGATGCAATGGAATTGCAGTTTGGTAAATCGTAACTTCTAAACGAAAGGATCGAACGATCATGAAATATTCCATGTTGTGCTCACCCCCTCTCTCTCTCACACTCTTCTTTTCTTCTTTCTTTCTTCTTTTTTCTCTTCCTTTTCTTCATTTTTACATTCATTATTTCAAACGATGCTTTTTCCCGCGTTGTTAAAAAAAAAAAGGAAAAATAAAAGAAGAAAAAGAAAGAAAAAAGAAATTTCGAATGCAATAGGTAGATCTTTAAATTTAAACAAACGATTAAATGTCCAACGATCATGAAATATTTTATGTTTTGCTCTCTCTCTCTCTCTCTCTCTTTTCTTTCTTTCTTTCTTTCTTCCTTCCTTCTTTCACTTTCACATTCATTATTTCAAACGATCCTCTTTTCACCGCGTACTTAAAAGAGAAGAAAACAAAACAAAAAGAGAAAAAAATTCGAACGCAATAAGTAGATTCGAAACTCTAAACGAACGATTGAATATCCAACGATCGTGAAATATATCACGTTTGGCTCTTCCTTTTCTCCATTTATTTATTTATCTTTTCATTCGCTTATTTATTTATTTCAATATCCTTTTATTTTTTATTTTTAATAAAAATCAAGTGCGGCGGTTCGACGTAAATGTATAACCCCTCTACTTTCTATAGCAGATCGAAACTGAAAAGCGACGGATTGATAACGAATGGCTCGAGGGTGAAGAGGGTGAAGAGGAGGAGAAGAGGAGAGGAGGAGGAGAGGAGGAGAAGGAGGATGAAGAGGAGGAGAAGAGTGTTGGCTGAGGAGGGGTGTGCTGTACGGAGTTAGAGGGTTGAAGCAGCGCAGTTGGCCTAAATACCAGCACGGCTTGACGTTAATTTAACAGCACGCGGGCGCACAGTTTGCAGGTGGGCGTTTCAATATGTTGAGCCAGTATATCCTGGGTTGCTGCTACTGGTATTGCTGCTAGTGCTGCTGGTGCTGCTGCTGGTTTTGCTGGTGCTACTGCCGTTGCTACTGGTGGTATAGTGGTAATGGTGGTGGCAACCTCTCGACTGCTATGCCGGTGTTACTATACTTCCAGGCTCGGATAAACAAGATCGGTAGCTTCTACGAAGTCTTTGTTTCAAAATTAATCCAGTAGAAACCTTGAGACCTCCACGAAGGACCAAGGAATATATCGATGGTGTACACTTACTCCCATCGTCATTCTATTATTCCACACATGTTCGACTACTTGTACGATGTTATTAATAAGCGATTGAAAATAAAAATTTCCAGTTATTTTCTGAACTTTTTCATCGAACGATTATGATGGAGAAAGTAGTCGTTCGATCGAATTGTTGTTTATCGAGATATTGGAAAGATTTGGCGATTTTATTTTTTTCGAGAGAAAAATAAAGAATAGATCAAGGCGGAAGGAAGCGTCGATTTTTTTCAAGAGCGAACAACGCTTTTGTATCGTACTATGGAAAGTTGAGAGGGAAAAGTTACGAGAAAAAATTTATGAAAGACTAGGAAAAACTTGGGGAAAATTCTTTAAGCTCGAATCGAATCAGTTGATGATCCACGTCGTATAGAGATATGGGCAAGAGAAGGAAAAGGAAAAAGAAGAAAAAAAAGAAAAAGGAGATGAAAAAGAAAATGAAAAAAAAAATAAAAAAGAAAAAAATGTTGGCCGAGAAAGTTGACGGAATAATTACTTTTATCTACGAGTAATCTACGCTCGAGAAAAAAAAATACTTTTTGTTTCGTCGCGATCGAGGAAATTTGTAGAAAATAAAAAAAAAAAAAATTCAAAGTGCAAAATAAAATCGATAGAGATCGAATCGATCGAGAGATCGAAAAAAAAATATATTTTTTCGTTACGCTAGAAGAAACAAATTAAAAGAAGAAAAAAAAGAAAAGGAAAAAGAAATAAAACGAGGTAAGAAAATAAAACGAAGGATATAATAAAGAATTTCGTTCGTACGAACGATGAAAACTCTATTGCGAGATTTAATAACTTAGACGCAAAGTTTCCGTGATACGACGTAACCTAACGGAACAAATGATTACAATTTTACGTTTTCGCTTTAACGAGTTGTCGCGAAACGACACACAGATACAAATACACGTACATATGCACGCATATAACAACGAAAGATAGCGTCGAAGCGTCGAAGTAAGAATTTAATTAAAATTGGTTTTAACGACTAACGTAGACGAGGAAGAAAACTTTCTTCTTAGGAACATTTTCCTTTTAAAATTTCATAGTTGGTAGTTGCCGCAGTCATTGCACTCGTAGTGTTCGAGTATCGTGAATTCTAACTTTAATAATAATTAATTGAATGCGTTGACACAGTTAGCATTCCATAGAGCGAATATTCCATAAGTAGCTTTAACAAGCAACCGATGGTATATGCATAAGTAAATAAATAAATAAATAAATAAATAAATAAATAAATACGTAGGTAAATACGTAAGTACATAACACAACTAGCTTTATATATGTAACAAAAAGGAAAACTTCGAGAGGCAGGAAGTTTAGATGGATCGAGTAGAAAGGAGATGAAGGTTGGAGGAAAAGGATGAAAATGAAAGAGAATGGAAGTAGGGTGGTTTTCCATGAAAGGAGTAATGTAAGTTTCTTTGTGACAAGTAAGTAATACACGTTGAAAGTGTGGAATATTGTCTACGACATATTGATAAGAAACAACGAACGAATACATATGTATGTGTAATAATATTATATCACTATATATATATATATGGGGTATTTAAACTGTGACGTTACAATGAATCAGATGAGAAAGACGAAGAGAGAAATATTACATACGTTTCTTCTTTCTTTTTTTTTAACGAAAGATTTCGAATCCATTTCAAGGATACTTTAAGATCAACTTTGACCTTTTCTTTTTATTATATGTTTTTTATTTTTCAAATAATGGCAATCCATTCGATGGTAAAAAAAAAGGAATGATAAAAGATAAAAATAAAATAAAAAAGAAAGAAAGCGAGTAACCTTTCTCTGAAATATTCTTTCCATCCCGAACCCGAACAAAAAAAGGTCGTTTTATAGTGGATTAACTGAAACATGGTTTCTTTCAGCACATTCAGATCGATCGATCGATCGATCGATCGGATATGGATCCATATTCGATCGATCGATCGATCGATCCATATTGGTCCGACGCAAACCTCTTCAAGATATCTAGTTTTATTAAAACGTAATTTTAAGTAAAAACCAACGTAAATAAAATAGGTTTCGAAGTTTTACTTTGCGTTGGTAGGGCGAGTTATAATAATCCTAAGAGAATTCGAATTCAAATTCGATCAGGAATGAGAGGTACGTACGATGAGAGAGAAAGAGAGAGAAGAATAAAAAAGAAGAAAGAAAGAAAGAAAGAAAGAAAGAAAGAAAGAAAGAAAGAAAGAAAGAAAGAAAGAAAGAAAATGTCGATGAATTCGCGAGCAAAGATCTTTAAAAATAGATCACGCCTTTTTTCATTTCCATTCTCCTTGTCATTTTAATACCAGTAGTCAGTAAATTCCCGAGGGAAAGATGTGAGATGGAGAAAATAGAAAAAAGAAAAGAGAAAGATGAAGAGAAAAAGAGAGAGAGAAAGAGTGAGTAAATGAGAGTAAAGAGAGAGAGAGAGAGAGAGAGAAGTGAATAGAATTCGAGGAGTTTAAAGAGAAATAAAGAGAGAAAAAGAGAAAGAGAAAGAGAGAGAGAGAGGCGTGGAACGCGAAATGGAACTCGCCAGTGGAAAAGCTGTAAGGGCAGAGTAAACGAGACAAGCCATGAAATATGAAGCTGGACGCACACACACGAGTCAGTCAATGAGGGTTTGCGATGTGGAGCCTACAAAATCGAGCACTCTCTCTCTCTCTCTCTTTCTCATTTCCTCCCTCTCATCTTCCTTCTCTCTCCCTCTCTCTCTCTGTCATTCCCCCCCCCCCTCTCTCTCTG
Source organism: Vespula vulgaris (assembly GCF_905475345.1). Taxonomy (NCBI): domain Eukaryota; kingdom Metazoa; phylum Arthropoda; class Insecta; order Hymenoptera; family Vespidae; genus Vespula; species Vespula vulgaris. Next base: position 2,885,160 of record NC_066607.1, read on the forward strand.
TGTGTGTCTCTCTCTTCGTTGGCTTTTTAACGTTTCCCATCTTCCTCGATCGTACACTTTGACGAGGTTCCTTTAGGCATGAGAACAAAGGCATCGAGAGATATAGAGAGAAAGAGAGGGGGGGAGGGAGAGAGAGGGAGGGAGAGAGAGAGAAGGAGAGAGTGCGGCAAATGACGCCCCTATGTAGTATGTGTATCTCTTTAATATTCCTGATCGAGAAGAAACGAAGCAGGAGAAGCTGTGTTTAATCAAAAAGAGAAAAAAAAAAAAGAAAAAAAAAAAGAAAAGATAGAAACGACCAGAAATGACGACTGAATCGAAATTAAAACGAGACTGTGTTATTCTTTTTCTTTTTTTTTTTTTCTTTTCTTTACCTTTGAAAAAATCGTTTCACTTTTTTTCTATCCCTATACGATTACCTTTATGTTGAGAATTAAAATAATTTTAAAAGATCTCGATTATATATGTATGTGTATATATATTATATACTTATATAAATTTTTTTTTATATTTCATTAATATCAATGAATCATGTTAAAAGAGAAATGATTATATAGAAAATGAAGAAGATCGTAAGAAGACTATTATCAATAATTAGATACGTAAGTGATTAAAAGTAATTACGCGAGTAAACGTCGTAAAAAAATTTTAAGATAATCTTTCGCGAAAGTTTATTATCCATATCTAACGAATGAAATAACGATGATAGTGAAATAGGAGGAAGACGTTTCGGAAATAATTTCGGAATTAAATCCTGTGTATGTATTTGTGTCTGTGTCTGAGTGGGTATTGATAAAAGGAAAGAAGAGAAAAAAGGATAGCCGATAAGCACGATAACAGTTTAAAAACGATTATACTTTGTTCTTCCCCCTCTCTTTCTCTCTCTCTCTTACTCTCAATCATTCTGTCTCTCTTGCTCAGCCTTTTGATATCACCAATCTCTCTCTTTCTATCTGACTTTATACTGAACCTCCATCCGAGTGCTTTTTGGAGTCAAAGACAAAAGGGTCGGTGCAGAGGTTGACCCGCACTTTACTTCTACCATTCTTCCGGATGTGTATAAGAGAAAGAGAAAAAGAGAGAGAGAGAGAGAGAGGGAGAGAGACAAAAGAAACAAGGAAGAAGGTAAGAGAAATAATAGTAAAGAAGAGTGTAAAGAGAATAAGGGAGAAAGAAAGAGAGAGTGAGAGAAACAGAAAGAGAGAGAGAGAGAGAGAGAGTGCATGTGTGTGTGAAAGAGAGAGAAAAAGAGATAGGGTAGTAGATGAAGAGACGAAGAAGAGGTAGTATATCCCGGAAGAGAAGTAGGAGTTGGATAGTGAAGAGAGAAAAAGAGAAAAATAGAGAGAGAGAGAGAGAGAGAGAGAGAGAGACTCAACGAGACTCATTCTATTCTTTTCTAACTACCGCCTTTCTTCGTGCTCTAGTTTCCAAGTTCTCACCCCTTGTAGCACTTGACACGCGTGTTAAGCATGCGAACTGTCCTCGTAGGTACGTATTTCTGTCTCTCTTTCTCTAATTCTCTTTCTCTGTCTGTCTGTCTGTCTGTCTGTCTGTTTGTCTGTCTCTTTCGTTTCTTTTCTTCTAGCCAGTTCCACTAACGATAACGACTCGATCGATATATTCGAAGAATGACAAAGTCATAATGAGTCTTTCTAACAGATTAATTAGAATCGCTTCACACATATACGCGTGTTATCTGCGTATATATGCAGATAGATAGATAGTATGTACGCGGATATATACACGTCTATATCCATATATGTATGTAAAGTCTTTTTTAACAAACTCTTTCTATACGCACGTATATAATAAATGTTATTTTGTATTTCGAAATTTCGATAGTTGGTGAAATATCTCTCTATACCTTATGAAACGTATAATAACATTTATTCTACTATTATGCATAACAATACCTGTGGCTTCGTATAATAATTCCTAACTAAACAATGTCGAAAATCCAATAAAGAAATTGTTTCCAAACTACGAAGTTAAGAAACCAATAGAGAATTTCTGAAACAGACAGAGAGAGAGAGAGAGAGAGAAGGAGAGGGAGATATAAAGATAGAAAGAGATGGAAATACATTGTGAAAAGAGAGAGAGAAAGAGAGAAAAAAAAAGAGAGAGAGAGAGAGATTTTACGGTCATTCTAAGATTCCATCATTTACGTCCTCGACCCAAGCAAAGCTCACAGGAGGGAATCTTACATCCCTTCTCCCTCTCGCAATAACCTATCTACCACCTCTACTATCACCATCACCACCACCACCATACCATCGTCACCACCGTCACCAATGACAACTTTGCAACCTCCACCCCTTTTAACTCCTCCACCATGGCGCCGCTTTGCAAGGTCATGCGTATATCGTTTTACTCGAACGAAGAGGAGGACGATAGCGGAAGTAATGAAGATAAGGAATAGTGAAGGAAGATGGAAGAGACTCTAACGAAGAGGGGTTGAACTTCTCTGATAACTTTACCGATTACTAACAGTATCCCATCTACCTTCGTACATACCAGACTGCAATAACTTCTCTCTCTCTCTCTCGCTCTCTCTCTCTCCCTCCCTCTCTCTCTTTCTCTCTGTTTCTCTTTCTCTTTCTTTCTATCTGTCTTACTCACTCTTTCACATTGTTCGATAACATACCGATCATCGATCCTCTCACCAAGGGAATATCTACGAAGTTAAAACCAATATAGATACTACTATCTATATCTATTCCTAATATAAGGATAAAGTTTTCTTAACGAGTTTTTCGAAAGAAAATTGAAATCGTTACTCACTTCGTTATTCTTATTATTCTCTTTTACGTTTATCGTCAAAGTCTATCTTTCTCTCTTTCCCCCACTCTTTTTATTTACTTATGTTCGATAAGAATTTAATCTTCAAGATTTATACCGAGGATAAAAAGAAGTCTTTAAAGCGATATATATATATATATATATATATATATATATATATATATATATACGTATCGTAATCTCTTAAATATCTTTCTAATACGTTTCTAATAACTAAAAGTAGAATTTCTTTCAAGTTAATTTCTCTTTTTTGTTATTATCGTATATTTCAATTTTATCTTTCAAGTGGTCCTGATCCTTCAAATTATTTCAACATAGTTTGACAAGTGTGTCTTTAGTGTGGAATTAAAAAATAAAAAGATTAAAAAAATAAACGAAAGAAAGAAGAGGAAAAGAGACGAAACGCCAGACGAAAATAAAAAATTATTTTTCAGTTCTTGTTGAAAAAGAAAATCGTAATTATCAAGAACAAAAAAGTAATTTCGTTCTTTTTTCTATTTTTCTTTTTTCAAGCTATATACAGCTATATACAGTTATACAACTAGAACAAGCAAACTAGATTTTTATCTAGGGAAACTAGGTATTCACTCTGGAAACTGGGATTGAACGAGCGCTAGGACGTGATATATACTATATAATATTATATATATATAATATATATATATAATATTATAAAGGACCTTTCGGCTCCTGTCACGAGTCACGAATATTGACTAATAGCTTGAACTCCATGAATCTCTTAGCTGTCGTAACAGCACCATATACCAATAGGGAGATGGATAACCATCAATAGTGCTATGAATTATGATCGTGATCGACGGATGGATCCTAAAGGACGGATTAAAGTATGCTATCTAACGTTTACTTTTTATTTTCTTTCCCATTTATGATATCGAAAGTAATAAATAAAATATTTTTTGAACTCGAGAGAAATAAAGAGAGAGAGAGAATAAGTTCATTAATTATTGATTCTTAATGATGGTTGGTTTCGTTCCACACATATACACACACACACACACACACTTACAAATATACACATACACATACATACACATACAATAATAATTAAATACTTTGGAACGCATTGCGGTAACGTTAATATGTTAAAACGATAACGATTCCATTTTATGTATATTTGCATACGCGTTATCGGAAATTTTGAAACTGTATTACATAGTCGTTTCGAAAAAAAAGAAAAAAATAAAAAAAAAAGGAAAAAAAAACTAATCCTGATGATCACGATTATTATCGTTCTCCATATCGAGCACTTAAAGAATTTTCTATGATTATTCTTTATGTAATAAAACAACGAATGAAATTAATAAGTAATGCGATTATTTCTTTCGAATACGCTGTTTCTATTTGAATTTCTATGATAATAACGCGTAATCCGTGTGTTTGATAATAAACGTAACGTGTAACAAGATATGTCGTTATAAAATTATAATCGTTATTAATTACGATCAAGGAGTTTAATATCGAAATTTTTGAATAATAATAATAATAATAATAATAATAATAATAATAATAATAATAATAATAATAAAAATAATAATAATAATAAAAAGAAAAAGAAAAGAGAAAAATAAATAAATATCGATGAATCGCTTATCTCGATATAATATTGATTGTTACAATATTATGATTATATTTATCCTGACCGACAGCTGACGATGATATCGGAATTTTCACTCGAAAATATTAACGTTCCCAATTATTTCGATAAAATATTTATGCGGAAAATTTCGACATTAATTATTGTCCATGCCCGATAATAAAATATTGAAAAGTGGACGTTAAAATAAATTAACAAATAATAAATCCCTTTCGTTAAAAATCTTTCGAGACAAATTGTTATATAATAATTTTTTTTTTATTCTACTTTATCCCGAACAGGACGATTTTCTTTTTCTTATTTTTTTTTTTTTTAATATTTTCATTTCCTTTTCTCTTTTATGTTTTTAATTTTTTTATCAACTCGTCCTACGAAACCAATCGATAAAAGAAAGTAAAAAGTAAATTATGATTTATTACTTTTCCTCGTCCCACGTAATTCTTATAAAATACCAAAGTCTACTAAGAGTACGATCTACGAACGAAAGAAGAAACGCATCATAGTCTATAAATAAGTATCGAACGATCAACTAATCATAAGTTGTGAACGAGTCTGTAGCGTCGAAGGTTGGCCGACAATCGCGGACTTAACTTCTTTTTTTTTCCCAAGGCCTACTACCACTATATCTTATATATTCCTCGTTCACTTCTACTTCCTCCTAATTCTTCTTCTTCTTCTTCTTTCTTTTTGATTTTTTCTTTTTTTTTTTTTTTAAATATTATTACATAATATCTTGGAACGACGTCGAAAGAACAAAAAATATATCGAATAGATTTTTTTCCTTAATGCCAACGATTATTTTTTAATTTTAATGATATTTTTAACAAAAGTTAAACAAACAAACAAATAAATAAATAGATAAAGAAAGAAATAGAAAATGGAAGATAGATAAATCTTTGTGAGTGAAATTTAAATTGATAAAGTCATATATGTAGTATGAAGTCATACATACATATATATACATATATATATATATATATATATATATATATATATATAGACGTAAATATATATATTTACATTTGTCAGAGAGTATATATATATATATATATATATATATATATATATTCAAAGCGGATTATGTATTTCACAAAGCTGATCGTAGTGGGTTGCACGAAGTCAACTTGGTATTTGCAAATTGATGCTTCCTCTCGAACAAATGCTTTCTATCTCTTATTTTTATTTTCTTTTCATCTCTCTCTCTCTTTCTCTTTCTCTCTCTTTCGATCTCTATCTATTTTCTAACGAAACTCAATATTTCCATCGACGTCAAAAACATTTACGCGAGACAAGTTTCATAACAACGAATAAACGTTCCCTTTAGCGACGTTTCAAACTTATACAGGGCGATTCAAAATAATTGACAAATAATTTCAAAATTCCTGATTATTCGACGATTACAACGTAACAACTTTTTTAATTAGGTTTATTATTATTGTTATTACTTTTTTTTATTATCAATTAATAACGCACGCAAATACAAAAAAAAATTACATTTTTTGTTCCATTTAAATCAGTAAACGATCGATATTTTATTAGACAAAACTCGTCTTGATTTGATCTTCGATTACAGACATTATATCGATGATTGTAATATAATTGTTCATTCGTTTATTTTCAATATGATTTTGTAATAATGCATATGAAAAAATAAATAAAATAAAAATCAAAACACGTTAAATAGCAAGTAACAATCAGCTCTACTATAATATATTTTTATATATATTTACATATACGTAATAGATACTATTCGCTTATGAATACTATTGCTAGCCTAATTTAGTAGAGTAACACTACGAATATGCAATTTTGCGAATTTTAGTTCGAATCCGAAGTTAACTTCATTGTTCTATTTTGCTTTGAATAGATCCAACACGAATGAAGTTTAAAAGGAGGCCACCTAAACTAGGGCCCCCTCCCCCTTATTATCCGACTAACTTTGAATTATTTACACGACGTTCTGGTATAATCTTTCTCGTATACTCTTTCTGAATATAACTAACTTCTTAACAATCTACATATCCGATATACTCGATAACGAACCTGTTCGTTACACCTTATATTTTTTACAATTTCTTAGAATATTATATTTATGCGATTTAAGTGTCAAACGTGCTTCTTTTTCTACTTAAATATTTAAACTCCTACTGTATCTTTAAAAAAGAAATGTACAATCAATTTTAACATTTTTTGACGATATAAAAAAGATTAAATTATACAAAAAAAATTAGATAATAAAAATGTTTAAAAAAAAAAAGTTTTTTAATTCAAAAGAATTCTTATCGAATTACGACAGATTTATTTATTAACTTATTTTAACGAGTCGAGTTTTACGAAAGCATATATATATATATTTTTAATATAAAAAGATCTTGTTTATTCGAGAAATTTGAGAACCATTAAGTGTAAATATACTACAAAATTAATCAAATCCAGATCCACCAGATCATACATACTCGAAGGATTTATTTTTAAATTCTTTTAAGTTTCTCGAGTGCTACCTGAGTACATCAAATATTCTTTTAGCGAGTCTACAACCTCCTTAAGTTTCAACTTCCGTTGCCCTTTTAAATAGTCCTGTGAGTGAGTAAGAAGTAGTAATAGAAATTAAAATAAATAGCAATGTTATCGCTGAACGTTAGATCAATGAAACTAAACGGATTTAATTGAAAATCATAATTAGCATTACAAAATAATATATTATTGAATCAGCTTATTAAAATGATATATTATAATATGTCTTTATATATTTTATACACGTAGTACATACTACTATTCATTTAAGAATACTATTAAGGATGCTATTAGATATTACTATCATGCATGTATGTATGTATGTATGTTTTATATCCTATAAACATATAAGCTAGACTATAGAAACTAATTTAATGTAGTTAAGTTCAAAACTCCACCTTCTATCTTTG